>NC_056734.1:960565051-960628984 GCF_019279795.1 Protopterus annectens | reverse complement strand
AATTTTCTCCTTGTTCAGCCTGGTGAGTGGGACATCAGTGTGCCTGACTATAGAGTCACCTATGACTAAAGTGTTGGGTACGTTGTCTTCCCTTAGGGGCTGCTGTTGATTGGCACACTGGTGTTGTGAGCTATGTGTCACTTTGGTTGCAACTGGTATTTGTTTGCGTTTCAGCTTTGGAGGTCCTTGTTGCTTGGGCAGGTTTATGTTAAGGGCCTCCACATATGTGGGTTTAGTGTTGCTATATGTGGGTGTTGATGGTGAGGGTTTTGAAGGGCTGTGTGTTGAGGTGTAGTGCAGGTGTTGACCTTCTCCTCTTGACTGTCTGGCACAATCATGGCTGGAGAGAGCTTTGCTTCCAGTTTGGCAATGTAAGTGCATCTCACAGGTTGTAGTGTTGGGTGGTAGGAGGAGAGGGTTGTCTTTGTACATGAGGCAGTTGCTGCATTGCCCCAGTATGCCCAGGTTCATCAGGTGGAAAGGAGATATTATCAGAAGCTGACCCTTGGACATGCCTGTTTAGGTGCATTTTTTTGTAAAGTACAAGAGTTGTTTTCCCTTACCTTTGCAAGGTATTTTGCAATTATAGGGTGTTTAGTGCCTACGATTAATTTCTCCTTATTAACAAGGAAAGTTGAGTGCTTGTATCAGTTTAAGACTTCCTAGTGCTTTCCAGCAGGTTCTAGAGCAAGTGCTAGTCACAAGGGTTTAGATTTTAGTGCTACTACTGAGAAACCAGCTAGTTCTTAAGGGAAATTTTGAAGAGCAGACTTTCTGGCACCTTGAATAGTTTAACCGTAGCCCCGCGGTGCTGCACGATGCAAAAAATGTGCAAACACGCACGTTTTTAAGCCATAAAGTTGAAAGGGATAGAAATCAGCCCAAAAAGGTTAATAAAATTACAGTTTCAGAGCTGGAAACCACTCCTCTAGTGTTAGACAAGGCAGTACAATGCTCACCACTCCCACTACCACAGCAAGGTCTGGATAGATCTGAACACTGAAAATAGAAGTCCTGAAACCAGCAAAGCCTGAGATCTGCACTCTACTAGCTAGGCAAGGTGGGAAACGAGCAAAGAAGTATTTTTTTTTTTGTTAAAACAGGCTAAGCAGTGCAATAATACAGTAAATAAACACCGAAAAGGCTAAGGCACTTGAGTGTGTAGCCCTAAACAGTAAATACAATTAAAACTCTATAAAATTAGCAATTTAAAACTTTTTAAATGAAGCAAGGCAAGTACACAATGGAAAAATGATTTAAGAGGCAGTAATACAGTAGAATAAGTAGCTAGTCTACATATACAGAGAAGTCTGTATATGCAGAAAAGTGGCTAAAACACACTAAAACAATTCAGATGCAGTGCAACCTAGATCACTTGAGTTGTAGCAATATTAAGGGAAATACAGTTTTAATAAATATTTTTAATAAATGCACTAAAATATACTCTGTATTTCCAAAATGTTTGAGAAGTACAGTCAGAACACAAGGAGATTCAGGCATTTTTTTTAGAAAGGGAAAAAGGAGGAGCAGAAGGAAAGAAACTAAGTGGATTGGCCTTCTCAGATGTTGTCTCTCTATTAGGTAGAATGAGCTAATGACACTAGACTGGGAGGAGTGCCCCAGATCAAATTTACAGTAACTGCAAAGCCACCAAGTATAACAGCAAGGCAACAGGGAGGGTGGGGAATAATACTAAAGCTACTAGCCAACACTCTTTTAGGCAGTAAACACTACAGAAATGTTTATCACAGCAGAAGAACAGCAGTGAGCCACAAAATGAAAGTTTTTAAACAGATAAAGGAACAAGGAGACTTTACAGAATGCATTTAACTGCAAACAAATCAGTTGCATGATATACTCCTTGTCTGGAAATCAGAACAAACAAATATTTGTTAACCGGGTTTCTCCAACTGGGCTTGTGGCCCATTTTCAGTGGAGAAAAGCTCCAGTAGTACATTTTAAACAATATTGATATAATAGCAGTTATAACAAAAAGATTCACATATGTTGGGTTACATGCATAAAGTTAAAATTGCATTAAACAGAAGCTAGGTAATACATTTTACATTGATATAGTTCAATAGGACAACAAAAATATTTTGTTTGTATAAAATTATGCAAATAATAAAAATAGGTGCTTAAAAAGTACAGATAAGTTCCCGTTAATGCCTTTCACACAGTGAAACTAACTATAAAGCTTTACAGTGTGATAGTAAAAAAAACTTATTTCTCAGGCCCTGTAAGGCAGACAATTTTAGTTTAACCATTCAGATTAGTTAATAGCAATAAATACAGTAGAAAGTATGTAGCAGGCAATAAAAAGTGAAATATATAAATTGCTAGAAGCAATAACCAGTATAAATAAGTCAAAAAAGCAGGATACTTACTGTTGTATATCTCAGATCAGAGTTGTAGTCAATGCCCCTCTTCCACTCGGCTCAGCTATATACAACAATAATTTAATTCGTGTCCTGCTGAAAAAAAAAAGATTTGTCTTTTAGCTTCTTTTTATTTTCAGTTGTCTTTCACGTGTGTTTTTCTGCATGTCTCTTCGAAGACGTGCCATTCCAATTCATGTCTTCTATTTGGTCTAGGATGATTTTGTTAGTCTTTAGAAAAGACACTGCTATTTCCAAGGGTTCAAATATTTTGATTCCATCTGGCAGAAAATTTTTAATCTATCTGGAAATAACAAATTAACTTTGATTTGAGACTTTCAGATCAAGGGAAGACATTTTCTTTTTTGTATTACTGAGGATGAGTATCATAGTCGAGCCTTATGGTATGCCCATTAAAATTAATCGGAGAATTTGACCATGCTGTTTTCAGGATCAGTTCTTTGTCTGGACTAAAAAGAAATTTAACAGTTATGGACCTAGGATTTGTTTTTGTTTTTTTATTGATGAATTGACCATGAAAGATCTGCGAGTCCCCTTGAATACCAAAAGGCAATGCCTCAGATAGATTTAAAGCCTTAGAAAGCCAAGAGCTAAGGAAATTAAGTCACCTTCAGTTTTCTCAGGTAATCCATAGATATGAATATTGTTTCTCCAGGACCTATTCTTGAGATCATCAGCTTCATTTAGCAGTCAAGTATTTTGTTTTACTAGGAATTCAATATTATCTTCATCCTCTGTTACCCTTCCCTCTATCATTTAAGGCATCTTCCATATCTGAGATTTGTGCCTTCTGTTTCATTATTTCATCTAACTGATTACATTGCTCAGAACATTTCTCTTTAAAATTGTCCAGTTTATTGTTCATCTTATCCATTTTCATTGAACGTTCTTTAATATTTGTGAAAACGGACTGCAATTCTTTAACTGACATTTATTGAGTTGCTTTTGGAAAAACTCATCTTAAAGTAATGAATATATACCTTTTAGCTTGTATATTGACAAGGAAAAGAATGAAGATTTATATAAAAAATCTTTCCAGATGAAAATTCCACAAAAATAAGAATAGGAAGATTTAAAATCAATTCCTGTCAGAAATATAATTCATGTAGCAGAGAAGTGAAGAACCAAAAACACACGGGTGGACTGGACTTCCAACAATCCCCAACTATATCCAAACTAAGAAAGCAGCCAAAGACAGGTCACATACAACTAGGAAAACTTTAATGCATTTTTATATTACAGGATTAAGAGCTTTCGTCTGTAAACTCTGACTTCAGAATCACAAAACAAGCCTATATGCACATTTAAATATCCCACGCTATGTCACGTGACCATAAACAGCCAGTTGTAAAACAAGCAAAGCAATCTTGAGCTATGGAATAAAAATACCAAGTTTAAACTATATAAAACTTCAACTTGAGTACACATCTGATTGAAATATGTTCTTTTTAGCCATAATTCCTGTAATATAAAAGTAGATTAAAGTTTTCCTCGTGTTTGACCTGTCTTTGGCTGCATTCTTGGATTGGATATAGTAGCAAAGATGTGAAACAGTGCTGCTAGCCTGTCACCATCTTGGCCATGCCCCCCTGCACTTTGAGATTGTGACAGTGTTTCTTTGGTTTACTGTTGGCAGATAGTTTTGTTACTGCACTTTTCATCCAAGGGCACCGGAACCATGGCAAGCTGCCCACCCCCCCCACTTTAAATAGTTATGCACACCCCCAGCTGCTGGCTCAATTTTTTTTCTTTTAAATAAAGAAAGCGGAGTGCCAGAGAAAAGTAAAAAGGGAAGCCAGAAAAGTGTATGTTAGTGTATGTGAGTGTCCATGAGTGCATGTTTGCAAGTTTGTGAATGTGACTATATGCGAGCGCATGTGAATGTGGGTGTGCGCAAGTGCATGTGTATATGCAAGTGTGCGCCACTGTGTGCATGCGAGTATGACTTCACCTGAGGGCATGTGTACATGCAAGTGTACAGGAGTGTGTGTGCGCACTAGTGTATGTATGAGTGTGTTGATTACATGTAGAAGACTGCGTGTGAGTGCATGTTTGTATATGTGAGCGAGTGCCTGTATGCGAGTACGTGTGGACATGCATGAGTGAGTAGAGGGTTCAGAATCAGATTCTTACATACAGGAGGTTACTCCAGAGAACATTGTTTTAAACTTTAAAGTATGCATACCTCTCAACTGTACAGATTCTTGCAGAATGTCCAGATTTATGCCACATATTTTTTTGGTCTGTTCTCATAAAATTTTTGGTTTTCTTACAAATCATTGAAGGACTGAAATCCCTAAATGACATGTATTTCAGTTTCAGACTTCATTTTCTTTGGAAAATGCATGCTAAGACAAGTATTGTTGTAGCAATTTTTTTTAAGTTTATAAGAGCAGTATTTAAAATCTGACCCTACTTTTGGCCCTTTGTCCCACCATTATTTTAGCTTTTAACCAGATTTCTTATGCTAAGAGGTTGAGAGGTATTCACAGCTGTTCAGGGAAAATAATTGTTCATTTTATTGTGATATTACTCTTTTTCAGTTAAAAAAAAAAAAAAAAAAAAAAAAAAAAGCTTTTGATGTAAAATTCAGCAAGTATTACTCAACAAATGTATTTGTCTTTGTTTACTGGGAAAGTCCAACTGGATAATACCAATTTTCAGAGGAGGCACGGGAAGAAAAGCTCCATTTGCTGACATTGCATTGCACTAAGTTCCAGTTAAATGGTCATTAAAATTCTATTTACATTTATACCCAAACAGTAGTTATATATTTGTAGATCAGAGCGTGCGTATGTACTTTTAAGATGCACTTCCAGATGTAGCACATGAAGGCAGCAGTGCCATTTTGAGAGAACAGCCAGAGTGTTAACGTGTACAAGTGCGGTAATCAGTCTTTTTATAAGTTTAAGTTGCAAAGCCTCATTTCTGAAGTTTGCATGTAATAAAGCTGCTTGAACAGAACCCATGAATGTTCATCTGTCTTATCCTGACCAGACGAGTGGCATGGTGTCAAAACTGGGCTTGAGAGAACAACTTGGAGCCATGAGGTGCAAAGCTGAAGGTGAAGGCAGACTAAGCAAGTTGAGTGAAATGGAGCACAGACAAAAAAGGGCCAGAAATGAGGTAAAGGTAAAGAAAACTGCACAAATGATTTATTTGGCAAAGAAAATGAAAGAGCATTTATAGGGCACAAAACGCATTATTAATCAAATGAGTAGCACAAAAACATATTAAGCAAATGAATGGCACAAACCGCATTATTGATTAAACGAAATGTCCAAAACCATGATATTTGGTAAAACTAGCAAAACTATTCATATGGGCTCAGAATTACCTTTGGTTTGCAACTGTCCTAATTGTGGAGCCAGTCATGAGTCTAAAAGAGAGACGTGCTTAGCATTTGGTTAGCAATGCCACAAGTATAAAAAATGGAAACATTTTAAAACGTTTTGTAAATCAAGCAAGCCTCATTCGGTTATTAAGAAAGGTCACTCAAAAAAGCAAGTTGATCATATAGAGAGCTGCAACCCTACTTTCTATGTAAATGGTGTATCAGTGGTCAGTGAAAAGGTTAATGCAGTAGATTTGTTGGCAAAGAATGAAGCATTTTGTACTGTCCTGATCAATGGCATAGCCACAGAGCTCAAAGTAGACACTGGTTCAATAATGTAATGTCAGCAGAAGCATTTGCTAAAGTGAGAGCTGGTGAGCAACTTAATTTGGCCAATTGTGCAAAGCTTGTTGCTTATGGAGGTGAAGAGATTCAAACCAAAGGCTCAGTAGTACTTTCAAGCTATTCATCTGGAACAGTTACAGCTTGCAATTTTATGTAGTCCGAAGACCTGTGAAGTCAGTATTAGGTCTCTGAGATGGTTTGAGAGTAAAACTACTTTCTTTTAACAAAGTACGTTAATATAAGCACATGTCCCAGTTTCAGCTTCAGTGATACTGTTTTCTCAGAATATGCTGATGTGTTCGATAACCTAGGTAAAATCCAGTTGTGTACTCCATGAAAGTAGACCCAGAGGTCAGTCCAGTGGTCAAACAAGCAAGAAGACTTCCAGTAGCAGTGCAGGTCAAGGTCCAGTTAGATGGTGCAGCAGGGTGTGTTTTGTCCAGTCACAGAACCAACTTCCATGGTAGCTTCTCATAAGAAAAATTCAGATGAAATCAGAATATGCATTGAACCAAGAGACTTGAACAAGGTACTAAAGAGACAACCTCATCCTAGGCGTACAGTCGAGGAAATTGCAACCATCATGCCAAATGCTACTGTTTTTTTCTGCCTTAGATGCAAAGCGTTCATTTTGGCACGTGAGGCTTGCTCGCATATCTTCACTACTGACTAAATTCAATAGCCCATTTTTTAGATACAGATTCCTAAGGATGCCGTTTGGAATAAATTCTGGCAGTGAAGTCTTTCAGCATGCAGTGGAGCAAATTTTTTCAGGCTACCCGTGTGCAGTAATAGTTGATTTACTGGTTAGAGGTAATGGCGAAGAAGCACATGATAGAAACCTTAGGAAAGTTCTGTACAGAGCATGAAGTGAATTTAAATCTCAATCCTCATAAGTGAAAATTCAGACTACCAGAAGTTACTTGTGTAGGTCATTTATTCACCAGTACAGGCTTATGACCAGATCCTTCTAGGCAAGCAGCCGTTCTTGAGATGACAGCTCCAGACAATGTACAAGCCTTACAGCGTTTTCTTGATATGGTTAATTATTTGGGCAAATTTATCCCTGACTTTAGTGAGTTATCAGCACCTTTAAGAGAGCTGACCTGCAGAAATGTTGCATAGTCATGGTTAAAACAACACCAGAGAGCATCTGATGACCTTAAACAGCAAATGGCTAACCCACCTACATTAAGATACTGTGATGTCCACAAACCAGTCATTCTTCCATGTGGTGCTTCAAAGTTCAGTCTTGGTGCAGTTATTCTTAAAGGGCAACCTGTTGCCAATGCATCTAGAACTCTTACTCAAATTGAGATGCAGTATGCTCAAATTGAGAAGGAACTTTTGGGAACTGTGTTCTCGTGTTCAGAGTTCCATAATTATATTAATGGCAGAGCAATCCAGATAGAAACTGATCATCAACTTCTAATCACTATATTAAAGAAACATATGCATTCTGCTCCAGCAAGACTGCAGAGAATGATGCTTAAATTGCAAAAGTACAATTTCAAAATGGTCTATACAAAAGGTAAACTTTATCTGGCTGATACTTATCCATATCACCCAGAACTACTATGTAACAGCTTGATGCAGAGAATTTTGACTGTGATGATATAGAAGTGCATCATTTTTCTATCACAAGACTTGATGAGCTAAGAGATCATGCAAAGACTGATCCAGTTTTGCAAAAGCTCAACCACTTTATCAGTGTAGGATGGCTGTCAAAACAATCTTATGTACCTCCAGAAGTACAACTTACTTTCCATACAGAGATGAGATGCTAATGGAAGATGGTATCATTTTCAAAGCTCCAAAAGTTGTTGTTCCTACTTCCTTACTACATGCATGCATTCAGCTATTACATCATGGCCACCCAGGTTCCGATTCTACCAAATGAAGGGCGAGGGGACTAGCATTTTGGTCTTCTTTAGTAAAAGACATGATAAAGTGCTTTCTTCTTAAGGCACACTTGAGCAGTGCTAAGCCACATTTGCAAAAAGAGCCACTTCAGCTAAGCCAAATTCCTGAACTACCTAGGTCAACAGTACCATCTGACACATTTGAGTGGAACAGCCAACATTACTTAGTGTTGGTAGACTCTTATTTGAACTGGTTCAAGATTTGCTACTTAACATAACATCCAGTGCTGTTATTACCAAGATGAAATGTCATTTCTCAGTCCACGGTAGTCCAAACAGTTATTTTTGACAATGTTTCTCAGGTTAGCAGTCAGTTGTTTCAGAGATTTGCTAACGAGTGGGACTTCATCCATGTTACTAGCAGTCCTGAATATTCTCAAATGGACTTGGTAAATATGCAGTACAGAGTGCAAAGCAATTACTGGAGAGGTCAAAGTGTGACAATACCGATATCTTCTTAAATCTCTCAATTTCAGAAATATACCCCACAACAACCTACTTGGCTCACCTGCTCAGAGACTTCTATCTAGGCAAACCAGAACAACCTTGCCTATCAGTTATAATTTGTTGATGCGTAGTGCTAAAAACAACAGAGCCCAACATTTAAAAAGCATTCTTCTCAGAAGTCCAGCTATGATAAAATGAGCAGATTTCTTTGTCCGTTAAAAGGAGGCCGTGAGGATGCAAATGGCGAAAGGCTTTAATCAAATTGGTCAAGTGAGAGGTGTATATTTCAAGCCGAGATCCTACTTATTGGAATCTGAGGGTACAGAGTACAAGAAAAAAACGACATCTTCCTGCATCAGAAACTATATCGCACCATCATACCTGTGATACAGACTCTAGATCTCAGAGCAACCGTGACAATGTTCAGACCAAAGAACATGTTGCAGTATCCATTCCCATTCTTGATGATGTCTCAATTGTCCCCAAAATTGAACATTCCTTGAAGATGGTCCCAGTTGCTAGATCCAATTCTGACTTATGTTACATGGTCAAGTTGTATTTCTAGACCTAGTGTAAAATATACAGCAACTTGGACATAATTGTTTTATACGTGTCTGATTTTGTATGATTGCATGTCGAATGCATCTACTAGAAAACTGTATTGAATACTACTTTGTATAGACTAGAGGATGTGTATTCTCCATCTTATTGTATGTATACTATTGTACTATCTAATTATTGTATTTTGCTTATTTTCTGTGGAGCTTTTCTCCTTGGGCCTCTGCTGAAAATGGGCGCCTGAACCAATCTGACTTTCCCGGTAAACAAATGTAAATAGTTCTGTGTATTGCATGTCAAAAGGTCATTTGTGTAAATTGCATGCTATTGAATACTGTCATTTCGTATATGATTATTTCTCAGAGGGAGGATGTAGATCAGAGCGTGTGTATGTACCTTTAAGCAGATGTAGCACATGCAGGCAGCAGTACCATTTTGAGAGAACAGCCAGACTGTTAACATGTATAAGTGCGATAGTCTGTAAGCTTAAGTTACAAAACCTCATTTCTGATGTTTGTGTCTAGTAAAGCTGCTTGAATAGAACCCACAAATGTTTGTCTGTTTTATCCTGACCAGGCGAGCTACAATGTTTATACATTCTAAGATTTTGCAGAGGTGGAAGTTACTAAAGAGAAAGCCCACATGCAGCTTAGTGGATTGTACAGGCAGCAGTTAGTATTTGTAAGTAATAAGAATTTGTTACTAGAACAGAGATCTCTTGCTGGACAGTAGGGCAGTAAAAGTTTTGTACTGCAGGGCATTTTTGTATAATGAATGACGAGTTTGTGTGTTGTAGTTGGTTGTAAGTATGTTTGGTAGTTGTGTAGTTCAAGCCAGTTTAATTGCTTTAATCTATGACAATAGTGGGTTCTATGAGGTAGATTGGCGACAAATTAACTTTATTGTAGCAGGAGGCATTTCTTTGCAAATTCATCTTATCAGGAAACCAGCTCTTTATTTTATTGTGAAGCAGCAACTTCAAGTGACTGTAATACACCAATGCACAGGAGGTGTGGGAGGTTTTGACCAGAAAGAAACAATATTTTGGAGTGGTTAGTGCTGCTCAGGCAACACACTTTTATCTAATTGTCAGTGGATATTTTATCCTGTTGATCATTACTCATAATTCTTAGCTAGTAGAAGTTACTCACGTGGTTTGTTTTCTTTTATGTAAATGTATCTTGGACTATGTGTTATGTGATAGTTCAGTAAAGGGGTTTGCCACCACAGGAGGCTGGTAATTTGCCTCAGATACAGGTGAGAGACATTGATGTGGCCAAGCTGGTTCCTTAGACCACTCCCCCAAAATCCCTCTGTGTGGCAAATACAGCCACTATGCACTGGGGTTTAGCGATGTCCTCTGCAGCTATTGGGCTCCCCTTTGGGGGAAGGGAGAATCACATTTTTTGGTGTTGCAAGAAGAGGTAGGCAGAAGTATCCCAGAATGTTCCAGAATGTTGTGCCCATCCCTGAGGAAGCTATTGCTGCCATTAAAAATGTTTTACTGTCCTGTTTCTTTTTGACAGGAAAATTAAACTTAAACTGTTACTGGACAGGAGTAGTTTATTAAGCCTAGTTCAGGGTCTTGTATGTGCTGTTGACCTTTCTTATCAGGTGGTTTCAGGTAAAATAGTGATGGAACAGATCTTTTTTTTTTTTACCCTCAGAATTCTGGTTCAGATTCTGTGGAGAGCATGTAACCTGAATCACCCTATCAATGACGCTCTTTCTCGGAGATGATTTCCCGAATGTGCGAGTGTATTCAGCGGGAGAACGTTTCAGTCTCCCAGGAAATATCAGCTGTTACATAAGGAATTTCCGGAACCTTTCCCCAGTTCTATCAGCTCTGGAGGAAGTGTTTCACTGCCTGCAATTTTCCTGATACTCAGCCTACTGGTCTTAAAAAGGCGAATAGAGTGTATAAAGTTCCTCAGTCTTTTACATTTTTATACACTGTTCCCAAACATGACCCAGCAGTTATAGCTTTAGTTAATCCAGCTGCTGCCAAACATTTTAACTGTAGTCCTTCCCATTGACAAGGATGGCAAAGCAATTTTTAAGTTTGGGGAAAAGCCTTTGCTTCTTATAGGTTCATATGTGTTTACTAGGCTAATGACCACAAGGGCCTTTTTAAGCCTAGCCATGCATCCCAAATCTCTGCCAAGTCCTGGTAAACTTGATAAATGTAAGCGGGGGCTTGGGAGAGGAATCCTTTACAGTAGAGGCCTGGAAGATGAACCATTTACAGATTGCCTGTGTCCATTAGAGACATTGGTGCCAACCATCTCCATCCAGTTGTACAAGTTGCACTTGAATTGGGTTGGGTAGGAACTCTGCTTCACATGGATGGAAAGCCTGTTCAGTAGACGGGGGTGGGGTTAGTCTTTAGGATACATACTTGTCTGTCCAGCAGGTCCTGCTTATATCACAGGGAAGGTTTAAGTCTTTAGAACAGGTAATTCTGGTGCTGTTTGTGGAAATGCACAAAGTCCATCACTGTGGGGTCTGACAATGCCCTGTATGCAAGCATAGATCTCCCTTCAAAAGCCTGTAGGTGATAGGGCCTTGGGCAGTCTGCATAGGACATTTTACTTAAGCCCTGTATTCTTTTAGTGAGGAATCTCTGTGAACATTCCAAATTGTTGGATATGCCTGGTTAGGTACATACCAAAGGGGACATTGTACTCAATGTTAGGTCTGATGAATGCCGAATATAGTGGAACAATGATTGCCATACCTTTGTTTATATGCTGCGCAATATAGAATGATTTCCTCACTACTGTAGACATGTAATGATCAAAGGCTAGTTTACTATCTGTGTGTCCCCAAGTCCCTGACTACTGGGTCAACACTAAGGGGTGTGTTGTCAATATGTAGTTACCAGGAGTAGATGACTTTCCAGAGGATACTATTGTGCATTTCTTGGCATTTAGTTTTAATCCAAGGCTCTGACACCAGTTGTCTGTAAGACCCTTTTGCAGAACGTTTGTGTCAGTGTGGGATTCAGTGACTGCTCCTAATTTGCAGTCGTCTACAAATTTAGTCAGCCATAGACCACTGACATTCTCCTTGACTTCAGAGAAGTAAATGCCAAAAAAGAGCAGTCCAAGGACTGATCCCTGAGGGGGACTCCAGTTGTGACTGTCCTCTTTGTAGAGGTAGACTCCACAATTCTAACTTTCTGGGTCCTGTCTGTGAGCCAATTGGCTATCCACTGGGTGACATACGAGTTTGTACCTAACCTCTTGAGTTTGTCAACAATGCCCAAGTGGGGTATTGTATCAAATGCCTTGGCCAGGTCAAGGTAGGCAGTGTGAACCATTTTTCCCCTCATCTATTGTTTTTGGATACCTTCTCAAAGAAGTCCACCGGGTTAAATAGGCATGATCTGCCCTTGCTCATTATAAGTGGCACCATTTACAATGAGCTCTGCACACAAATGTGCATTGCCTTTGAGGTTGTGGAGATAGAATGCTCTGTGGTTTTCCTGTGCCTGGGAGGCCAATCTTAGATCAAATTTGGCTTTGGTAGACTTTTTGTCCTCCAAGTTCGACTTAGAGGGTATTTTTATCCTGATGGATGATGCATTTCCTATTTTTTGCCATGATTCTCTTTCTTCTGTTATACAGCCTATTGATTTTGTGATTCCACCAGGGTGGCTTGTTGAGTTAGTTCTGTTCTTCCTGATGGATATAGTTGCCTCTCTGCAGCTATTAACATGCTTGTACAGGGTTCTGCATAGACAGAAGCGTTCTCAGGGTTTACGGGGACTTGAAATTTTGCCAGGTTATTATGTAATAGCAGGTGATTAGCCATAATGTAGTTCATGAATATTCCATTTTTAGCTGGGGTCCAGGTTTACTTTTTACTTAAAAGGAGACCATTTTGTGGTTGAACCTTACCAGGGAAGTCTACAGTAGGGGGTGTACAGCACTCTTCCATATTAGTGAGGACCAGAACCAGTGTGGTTGCACCCCAGCTTTACTAGAGAGGCTCACCCAGACTCTGCTACACTTTGCTGTGAAGAAAATGTTAGTTTGCTTTTTATTTGGTGTATTTTGTATTACTTTATTGCCTTTTTATATTTTGAATGCTGTGATTTGTTTTCTTTACCTTGTGTTTTACTTGTATTCTGCTTTTAACTGCATATTAAAACTTCAAAAGAGACCACAGCTCTGTCTTTTGTGAATCAGGCAGAAATGTTTTCCCAACCTGTTTACTGTCGTATTCTTAAATGCCACTGTCTTTCTAGTTGTCTGCCCCTTATGTTAATTTGACCATGTATCTCATTTCCTCTCTGCTTTCACTGGCTTGTGTGAGTAAGCATAAACTATTTAAATGTATTGGCCATCCTACTGTGTTCCATAGTACCAGAATACAAAAGTGACCACCCCCTTTCAATCTATCTTGCTGTTTTTAAAATAGTGACTGTCCACTAAAACTTAACTTTTTAGACCGGTAAAACTTAAGTTACATACTTTCACATCTAACTTCTCTAGTGCACACTGCAGTGTTTAGGATAAACCATTTATTTCATCTTACCTTTAAGCATCCCTGTGACTAGCACTTGCTCTAATACCTGCTGGAAAGCACTAGAAAGCCTTAAACTGATAGTCACTCCACTCTCCTTGTTAATAAGGAGAAATTAATTGTAGGCACTAAACAGCCTATAATTACAAAGTACCTAGCTAAGGCAAGGGAAAACAAATGTCCTTCATGGATGCATCTGCAGTCATAACAACTGGGTTGTCCTGTCGTCAGGCAGCCCTTCGGTCGGCCGGATTCCAAAGTCCGGGTCCGGCTTCGGCTGATGTCGCACTTCACCCGACGTCATCTCTGCTGGTCTTCGGGTATAAAGGCATCAGCCGACGCCATTTTCCTCAGTCTTTCTTGCCGCGTGGCGCCCGAAGCAGAAGCTGTTCGCAAGTGCCGGTCGGTCAGATCCAGAGATTACTACTACCGAATACTACCAAGACTTCTAAAAGCTAAGTACCCGCTGGGGACTCTTTCTTGCCTCAGCCGATGTCAGAAAAAGTCAATAACTGTTTAACTTGTGGGAAACAAATACCTCATAAAGATTTCCACTCTTACTGTTTGCCTTGTTTAGGCCCAGACCACGACGTAGCAGCCTGTTCGCCTGTGCTTCATTCAACCGACGAACGCTTAGGCGCCGGTCGGAGTTTGCTGAACAGTTTTTCGGCTCAGATTTTGCGTACATTATGCCGCCGGATCCTCCGACTACCCAAATTGTTAAAAACGCAAAGAAAAGACCGACACCGCGTCCGCGGTTTCGCCGAAACCATGGTTTAGCAAACAGAGTGTCTCGGTTTCGCTGAAACCGAGAAAACTGATCAAAGTACAGCTGAATCAATGACTACTACTGAGGTTCCTACTACCTTACCTGAATCGGCCTCAGAAATTTTACCTACAACAGTGGTTACTAGTGACTTATCAGACACCGTCCCTTTGGATGTCTCTACCCCAGCACGTGGTGCTGCTAGGCCTCCTGCAGCCATGTCTATTAAGGCCTTTGCCAGGGCTAAAGCAGCCAAATCTACTAAATCAGTGCCTGTTAAACCCCCTTCAACCAGGCCCTCTTCTAGTTCACAAATGCTTACTCTGGCAGAAGATTTAATATCCTTAATTAGGGGATCTCAATCTCACCCAGACAGGGCCTCTCAGCCCCCAGAAAAGAGACCTAGGGCAGACCCCCCCAAGCCTGTGTCCTCTGATGATTCTGCGGATGATTCAGATATTGCAGACCAGCCAGAGGCTCCTTTCTCCAATTATGAAGACTCAGATGCTGAAGAATCCATTCCAGCTGCTTCTCCACCAGAAGAATTCTCCTTTGGGGAAACCTTACATGCCATGCGAGAACAATTCCAATGGCAGGAACAGGATTTCTCAGATTCCAGAAAAAGACTTTTCTGCACCTTCCACAACACAGGCCCTTAGCTATACCTCCTGTCCTCCCTGTTGTGGACGATGCATTTAATGATGTCTGCACTGCTCCAGACTCCTTACCTCCAGCCCCTGCCAAACCAGACAGATTTTACAGGGTACCAGACACTCATCATCACCTATACAAGGCCCCACTTGCAGACCCCGAAACTATATCCCAGGGGCCTAAGGCAGTAGCCTCGACCACAGCAAAAAACCCTATTCCTTCACAAAGGGAAGCCAGGTCTTTAGATAGATGGGGCAAAAAAGTTTACACCTCAGCTACTCTTTCAGCTAGAGCATTAAACTGTCAGTTTCACATGATACAATACCAAGAGTTTATGCTTGATCAGTTAACTAAAAAGCTGTCCTCTGATGACTCTATAGATAAGAAATATGTATTAGAAATGGTAAATAACATACAACAGGTTAGTAACCATTCCTTAAAATGTGGCTATGATGCACTGGAGGCTTCATTTAGATCAGCCATGACTGGCACAGTGATAAGAAGACATGCATGGCTGAAGGAACAGGTCTTACCGGATCATGTTAAAGCTAAGTTATTAGATGCTCCTATGGATAAGGCCAGTTTGTTTGGTACACCTGCCCAGCAGGTAATGAAGAAAATGGAAGAAAAGGCAAAATCTGTACAAACAGTTAAAGATTTCTTGCAGGTTCAGCCCCCAAGGTTTAGCAGGAACTGGCCTGCCAAAAATTGGTCCTTTCCTGACTCCACAAGATCCCAAAGGGGCAGGAATAGACATTCCAGAGGCAGAAATCAATCCAGAAGGGGTGCCTACAGAGGACGACAGTGGCAAGGTAATAACAGAGGCACAGACACAGCCACTACCACTACAACAGCACAAGCACAATGACTTGATTCTTACTCTGCCTACCAGGGAACAAATAGCAGCACCATTAGGCGGAAAATTAACCTTATTTTCAAAGAACTGGCACTATATCACAAAAGACAAGTGGATTTTGCAAACCATAGACCAAGGTTACCGGTTCCACTTCCACACTTTACCAGTCAAAAGAGGAATGCCAAACCTGCCTCCAAATCAAAAAACAGAAGCTCTACAGCAGATAATACAATTAACAAAGATGAGAGCTGTGGAAAGAGTACCAATAACAGAACAAGGCAAAGGATTCTACTCCAGACTATTCCTAGTTCCAAGAAAGGAAAAAGTTGGAGACCTATTCTCGACCTGTCCACCTTAAATACATACATCATTGTCCCAAAATTCAAAATGCTGACCCTACAGCAACTTCTTCCCATGCTGGGCAAGGAGTGTTGGCTGGTAACTCTAGATCTCAAGGAGGCATACCTGCACGTCCCCATTCGACCAATTTGCAGAAGATACCTCAGATTTCTTGCAGGATCAGAGCACTATCAATTCTCAGCATTGCCCTTTGGCTTATCTACTGCCCAGAGTATTCACAAAATGCCTGGCATCAGTAATCGCCCACTGCAGACTACAGGGAATCCAAATTTTCCCATACCTGGACGACTGCCTGCTACAAGGGGACAACAAAAGCAAGCTGACAACAGATTTACAAAGGGTCATTTACTTGCTACAAGCACTGGGATACACAGTCAATTTACAAAAGTCAAGGCTGATACCATCCCAAACAAGGACATTCTTGGGCTGAATTGGACACAGTAAAACAAATGGCATTCCTAACTGCAGAAAAACAAAATAACTTCCTCTTTACTTCTTGGCACTAACAAGACAGAACAAGCTAACAGCAAGAAAAGTTCTGCAGGCCTTGGGCTTCATGGCATCATGCATAATCTTGGTTCCACATGCCAGACTACATATGAGAAAACTACAGTGGTACCTAAAGAATTTATGGTCCCAACACAGGCACAGCCTAGAAGCAGAAATTCCACTAATCCCATGCCTAAAACAGGAGTTCCTATGGTGGGCTCAAGCATGCCAGTCAAACCCAGGCCTACCCTTTCACAACTATCAAGCAAGCCAAACCATCACAACAGACGCCTCAGACCTAGGATGGGGGCTCACATGCTGGACAAATGCGCATAAGGATTGTGGACGCAGGACCAGCTTCACCTGCACATCAACCTAAAAGAAATGCTGGCAGTAAAACTGGCAATCCAGAAATTCAGACCATTTCTCAAAGAAGGCCACTTGATGATAAGGACAGACAACACCACAGTCATGTGGTACATCAACAAACAGGGAGGCACTCATTCATACCCCCTATGCAGAATGACTTTGGACCTTTGGAACCTGGCACTCAGCTACAACATCCAGTTACAGGCAATATTTGTACCGGGAAAGGAGAATACTCTAGCAGACATGTTAAGCAGAACCACCTTGGATGCTCACGAATGGATGCTACACCCGGACATCTTCAAGACCAGCTCAAAGAAATGGGGAATGCCACAGATAGATCTATTCGCTTCCCCTCTCAATCACCAGCTCAAAAAATTCTGCACAAGGACTTTCCACCCACTTGCATGGAAAGTGGATTTGCTCTCCTTCAGCTGGAAAGATCTGATAGCATATGCATTCCCACCTCTTCCCTTGATACACAAGGTATTACTAAAAATCAAGGAGGAACGTCCAAGGATAATCCTGATAGCTCCAAACTGGCCAAGACAACACTGGTACCCATTGCTGAGGAGCATGTCTCTGGACAAAATGTGGTCAATACCCCTGATGCCTTTGATGTTAACTCAGAACAACTACAGCATCATGCATCCAAACCTAAAAACTTTGCAACTGACTGCATGGAACATCACATAGCAGCAACTAATCCAGAACTTTCCCAAAGGGTTAAAGACATTATCCTTGAAGCCCGCAGACCTTCAACAAGAAGGAACTATGCAGGAAAATGGAAAAGGTTTCTCATTTGGAGTGCTGAAAGAGGAAAAGATGTGTCGAATATAGATATTGCTAACATTCTGGAGTATTTGGCAGAGCTTCTACATACAGGCCTGTCCTATTCCTCCATCAAGATACACGCATCAGCTATTTCAGCAGAATACAGCTTTGATCCACCTGTCTTTTCACATCCTTTACTCAGGCAGTTCCTCAGAGGGATCAAGAATGTAAAACCTCCTAGGAAACCACCATTGCCAGCTTGGGATTTGAACTTTGTGCTAGAAAAGTTGACACTCACCTTTTGAACCAGCAGCAACAGCAGACCTACAGCATCTATCGTGGAAAACTGCTTTCCTACTGGCAATAACCTCAGCAAGGAGGGTTTCTGAACTTCAGGCCCTAATGGCAGTACAACCCTTCCTAATCTTCCACCAAGATAGAGTGTCCATGAGGACTAATCCTACATTTATGCCTAAGGTGGTATCCAGAGTGTCTTTAAACCAGGCAATCCACCTACCTACCTTCTTCCCCAACCCACAAAACAGAGAGGAAAGAATGCTGCATACCTTGGATGTACATAGACAGCTACGCTACTACCTGGACAGAACAAAAGTAACAGAAAACTGACCAGCTTTTTGTAGCCTATGCAACAGGAAGGGAAGGAAAAGCTATTTCCAAACAGACAATCTCCAAATGGATAGGAAATTGCATACGATTCTGTTACTCCTTTCATGGAAAACCAATTCCACAGAACATAAGGCCTCATTCTACAAGGGCAACAGCCACTACCACAGCCTTCTTACGAGGAGTGGCAACCAAGGACATCATTGAGGCGGCTACTTGGACCTCCGTGCATACATTTGCCAAGCATTATAATTTACCTCTGTATTCCAGATCCCGAGCAGGGTTTGCCACTGCTGTACTGCAAGGGATCCTAACCACACCATAATCTATTCTTCCTCCTCCCTAGTTGGCTATGGTATTCTACCCAGTTGTTATGACTGCAGATGCATCCATGAAGGACATAGTACAGTTTTGTACCTACCATAAATGTAGATGTCCGAACTGGATAGCATCTGCAGTCAGGATTACCCTCCCTCCTTCCCCTCTGTGGTACTCCTAGGGTATTTACCCTCCTAATAGCTAGCTGGTGGGAGTCTCTTATGGTTTATTTGTTTGTATATATGTACATACATGCTTATTTTTTGTGTTTGCCTTCTATCTTTTTGGAAACATTGGCATTTATCCAAAATTTAGCCTTCCAAGAGGGCAACTGGCATCTGGGGCAAGAAACACTGAGGAAAATGGCGTCGGCTGATGCCTTTATACCCGAAGACCAGCAGAGATGACGTCGGGTGAAGTGCGACATCAGCCGAAGCCGGACCCGGACTTTGGAATCCGGCCGACCGAAGGGCTGCCTGACGACAGGACAACCCAGTTGTTATGACTGCAGATGCTATCCAGTTCGGACATCTACATTTATGGTTGGTACAAAACTGTACTTTACAAAAAAAAGCACCAAACCAGACATGTCCAAAGGTCAGCTTTCAGTGATTTCTCCTGTCTACCTGGTGAATCTGGGCATACTGGGGCAATGCAGCAATTGCCTCGTGTACGCAGACAACCCTCTCCTCCTATCACCCAACACTACAACCTGTGAGAGATGCACTTACATAGCCATACTGGAAGCAAAGCTCTCTCCAGCCAATATTGTGCTAGACAGTCAAGAGGAGAAGGTTAACACCCACACTACACCTCAAACAACACATAGCCCTTCTAAACCCACACCACTAGCACCCACACATAGCAACATTAAATCCAAATATGTGGAGGCCCTTAACTGTAACCTGCCCAAGCAACAAAGACCTCCGAAGCTGAAACGCAAACAAACACCAATCACAACCAAAGTGTCACATAGTTCACAACACCAGTGTGCCACCCAGCAACAGCCCCTAAGGCAAGACAATGTACCTAACACTTTAGTCACAAGTGACTCTATAGTCAGGCATACTGATGTCCCACTCACCAGGCTGAACAAGGTGAAAATTACAGTCAGGTGCCTGTTGGGTGCCAGGATCTGCCACATAACACATGCACTCAAGTCACTCCACAACAAGTACAAATATGACTCCGTCATTGTCCATGTTGGAGTGAATGACTTGAGACGTGCCTCCCTGGACTACATGAAAAGAGACATGGAAGAGCTCTCGGATCATGTGGCCCAGGCAGGTATGACCCTAGCCCCTGAGTAGCATCCTGCCTTTGCCCAGAATGATACCACAATATAAGGATAAAATGACTGACTTAAACAATTGGCTAAGCTTTTGGTATCATTCAAAGGGGATCCACTATCTGTCTGCCTGGGACAACATGATCGACAGACCATGATGCTTTGCCAGAGATGGTCTACACCTGTCGCCCGTGGGATTCAGGTTACTGGCGAAGGCTCTTGCCACCCCTATAGTGCCTTTTTTAGGCAAAGTTCAAAGGACAAAACCACCACTGTAACAGGTACAAGCATGCAAATCCTGACGGTAATGCAACTCAATGCTAGAAGTCTAAACCTCAAAATGCACTCTCTCGAGGCACTCCTAAAAATGGAGAACATCGATATCTGTGCAGTAACTGAGACCTGGTTCAAGGCTCCAGAGATCACCGCTGCAATACCAGGCTGCAACTCTTACCACACTTTTCGGCCACCAAACCAGGACCGGAACACTAAAGGTGGAGGAGTGTCCATCACACCTCCAGGCTAGTTGCCCAACACAATGCGTCTGAAATTCTCCAGGTGCAACTAACACTAGGTAAGACTGTAGTCCAAATTGTAGCATGCTACAGATCCCCCACCATGCCCCAAGATTCTCACTGCACCTTTCTAAACATACTGGAAAATATTAAGATACATCCAAACACCCTAATACTGGGTGAACTACCCCACCATTAACTGGGAAAACTACTCGTGTACCAACACCTTTGCCCAACGGTTCTTGGAATTCATAAATTCCAATGCCCTGGATCAACTAATGCATAATCCCACCAGGGGCTCCAATATCCTAGACCTGGTCATTACCAACATGGGAAATCAATGCTCCACACCTATGGCCGCACCCTCATTGGTCAGGTCTGACCATAAGCTAATCACCCTTAACATCCACATCTCACCCCCACTCCCCAGTAAGGAAACCTCCATAAAACACTTCTCCAAAGCCAACTTCATGCTACTCAAGTCAGAAGTGACTAACTTCACGACACCCATGCAGACGGGAACTTAAAGTTCGACTGCTGAATCCTACACTAATGCACTGTATGAGCGCATCCACTCATGCATGCATCGTGCCATCCCAAATAGAACCAAGATGCTCTCCTCCAAAATAAGGAAGCCAATCTGGTAGTCCCCTGCCATAAACAAACTTTACAACAAAAGGAAGAAACTGTTGCAGAAAAGAGGAAAATCCCAGGATGCAAAAAACTCCCTTACCAGCCTCAGTAAGAAGCTGAGATCCCTCATAAAATCCTCCAAAGCTAGTTACAAAAATAAAATTGCCAAAGATTCCAAAGACAACCACAAGGCATTCTATAACTATGTCAAGAATCTAAATGGTAATGCTCAGATCTGCTCTGAGCTACAACAGAATGGCATTAAATATACTGATCCCAAGGATATTGCCAATATCCTGGCAGATCAATTCAGTGCCAGCTTCACTCCCATCACCCCCTAAATGGCCCATCTCAATAACAGAAGATTGCCAAATTCTGGTAATGGCCATACACATAAACGCACTCTCCAAAGCTAAGAATACAGCATCCATGGAACCAGATGACATCCCGGGCTGTGTACTACATGAACTACAAAATGAACTGGCACCTCACCTAAGTGTCATGTTTAATCATAGTCTCGCCTCATGCTTTGTGCCCACTGAGTGTTGCACATCTACAGTTATCCCACTCCACAAGGGGGGAATCCACCTTGGATCCTGGGAACTACCGCCCCATCAGTCCGATGAGCCTGATCTGCCAGGCCATAGAACATATTATCATGGAACTTATAAACAAAGATATTGGCAACCTTCAAAAACTGGACCCCGCCTAGTTTGGGTTCGTGAAGGGCCGATCTTGTCTCCTGAACCTGATTGGCTTTTTTGAATCTGTCTCCAGAGCCGTGGACGAGGATAAGGCAGTCCACACAGCTTATCTGGACCTCGCCAAGGCCTTTGACACTATCCCCCACTCTGAAATCATAGACTTGATAAGCTGGGCATTAATCCATACGTCACTCAATGAGTTGCCAACTGACTTACTGACAGAACCCACACAGTAAAAGTAGCTGACTCCAAATCCAGCTCCAGACAAGTAGACTACCTCAGGATTCCATCCTGGGACCGCTCTTGTTTGGCATCTACTTCTCTGAATTACAGGCCAATAATAAGGGACTATGGCTAGCAAAGTTTGCAGATGACTGCAAACTGGGAGCCATTATTGAATCCCTAAATTATGTGGATACTCTACAAAAGGGCCTTACAGAAACAGATGCTTGGTGCCAGAGCCATGGGCTCAAGCTCAATGCCAAGAAATGCATAGTTATCCCCTTTGGGAAAAAACATGTACCCATGAATTACCATAGGTGGCAGTACAGTAAACACCAAAAGTGTAATAGACTTGGGGACACAGGTGGACAGTTGTCTCACCTACGATAACCACATTGCCACAACAGTCAGGAAATCCTATGTGGCACACCTCATCACTAAGGGCTTTTCATTCAGAAAAAAGAGGTCATTGTCCCACTGTACTCATCCCTCATTAAACCCATTATAGAATACAATGCCCTGTTTGGTACGTACCTCTCAAGACATCTGCAACAACTGGAAAGGCCGCAGAAATACCTCCCTAAAAACAAATCACAGGCCTAAATCAGATGCCCTATGCTGACCGCCTTAAAAATCTCCAGCTATAGTCTGTTGTATATAGTCTACTCAGAGACGATCTCTGCTTAACATACAAGGCCATGTCAAACCCAGAGCTGTTGGACATACTGCACTTAAAAAAAATCCCAGTCCCTCAGAGCCACATGCTCCAGGGATCTAAACCTTGTCATCACAATAAACAAAACATGCTGGAGGGGGGTAGGTTCCTGACCAGAGACTCCCCAGACTGTCAAGCAGAGTGCCTCTTTGGCCCTCTTCAAAAGGAACCTTGACGATTGGATGGGAGAAAAGAAATTCACCCTGGGGAATCACGTCAGTCGCCCTGCTAGACAGGGGTCCAGGGAAGTAAATAGTGTGGGGAAGAAATAGCCTGGGAATTGTTATGGCTAGGCTTGTATAGGCCCTAGGGCTGATAAGCCTAGTACCAACCTATGAACCCCTTGATGGTGTTATTGACTTATCTGGTCCAAAATTATTTTTATAATTTTGAGTTGTCAGGCTCGTATGTTTATTGTGACTGACTGTAAAAACATGAGGAATGTTTTATGTGCAGTTTCTTTCCTGTGAGGAAAAAATCTACTTTGTGCGGTTTAGTTTTTTATTTTTTAGGTCACTAGATATTTAAAGTGTTTATGACTGTTGATACTATATCCATGAGTTTGCCACTGGTACTGTGTTGAGGAGGTTTGCGTGGTTTCATTCTCAGAACCTCCTAGAGGATGTGAAAACGAGCTTTTCCATTCATCGTTGGAGAGAGATTTTGGACCCACTGCTGCAGAGGTTATCAAAAATGTGATGAGCGGGTTAAGCTGATATACATGGATCTCCCAATTTGTTATTCCTCCTCTAAATTTTCCAAAGGTTATTTTGCTCCCTTGTCCAGCTGCTGCAAGAAACAAAACACAGTATCAGCAATATGCTGGTAAGCAGACATTAAACTATGGTAGGGAGGTTCCATAAAAGAAAGGCGGAATCCTCCAAAACAAAGGACAGTTAAATGAATACGTAAGGAACCTTGTTCCAACTCCCACTCTGGCGGTCTCCTATCCCTTCCAGAAAGTTAGATTCTCCATTTCTCTCTTTTTGGCAGCAGGTTGTTTCAGACAACTGGGCCCAAAGACTGATTTAGTTGGAAGAGATCCCTTCTTTGCAGGGAATTATTCCACAGTCCCCTCTGTTCCCTCCTGCCCTGCAACACATGCTTTATCAGGAGGGGGTGATAGAAATAGTTCCTTTTTTCCCAGCAGGGAATAAGTTCAAGATCCTTTCATTAAAAACATAACCTGAACTGATTCAGAGTAGTGTTAAACTTGTTTTACAATATTTGAGTGAATTGCTTTAACATTTGCCTGTCTTACTCCTCTATCAATGTTAGTTTGCCATTTCAGCATGTCTGCCCATGGATCCCCCTTTTTCTAGGCATTCCCATGTCAACATGTATTTTAAAGGGGTTTTACATAAGAGACCTCCAAGAAAACCATCATCTCCTCCTTGGGACATTAGAGAAGCTACCACTTGCTTCATTTGAACCAGCTCATCTGGCTGACTTGAGGTTCTTAATGTGGCTCTGTTATTCCACCGTCTTTATTAGTTCATAAGCACATTATTGTAAAGCCCTAATATTACGTCCTTGTCTTGTTTTTTTATTTTGTTTTTATCTTATCTACAGTTGTACTGAGACGGGGGGGGGGGGGCGGCTTCTGAGAAATTCTGCAGAATGTGCTGATTATTTTAATGAATGCTAATGCAAGTCCTGTTTTATCTATCATAGCCAAGTTTGTAACTATCACTGATGTTACACCTTTGGTCTGTGGTTATTTTTGACTTTGGAATTATGCTGAGAAGATAGACGTTTGGTAGGGGCTGTAAGAATGCTGCGGAATGTTTGGGGCTGGCTACCTTGATGTGGTACAGGGACTTGTCATAATGTAACATTGATAGTAAATGCCAGTCAGTGTGTACACCCTGGCACTTCAAGTTTTTTAGTGGTCTGAATGTACTAACACTATACAGTGATCGTTAAACAGTGCTAAGTGAGCTTGACGGCAAAAGGGTGTGATAGCAACATGGTCATACTTTATATTCTCCTTTGTTAGGGCCCCCAACTTGAAACTTGCTGGGGGACCCCCCAAAATGCTAGCACCAGTCCTAGGGGTGACTGTTTTAGTGCAGTTATGAAGGTGTCAGCACTATTGATAACAAGCTCATATAAGGCTATGTTATAATGAGTAGAGAGTTTTTTGTAGTATGTGATGGCATAAGAAGGTTAAAGGTCATTAAAGGTACCAGTAGGATACCAGACTGCTGGAAATGTTTTGAGTGAGTAGCAAATGTGAAGTACAGTAAATGGATTAGAAGTCATATTGAAGTTGGTGGTTACATCAAAGAGCTGTATAAAGTTAGATACAGTGAGTGATGGTAGATATCAAAGAGCTGTGTAAAGTCGGTCAGTGATGGTAGATATTTTGTTTGAACTGGCCAAGGTATTATTAACATTACTTGGTATGACCGTTTCTAGTTTGTTTGAAACACTTAAGATAAGATTTCTTTAGTTTCTAGTTTGGTGAAACATCCAAGACAAGATTTCTTTGAATATTGTTGTTCCCCTTTTAAGAAGGGTTGTAGATGGCTGTGACAGAGTAATGAGAGTTTGTGCAGTATTGGAGGCTGGTACATCAAGGGGATAGTGCTGAATCTGGAGATTTGTTATATACATGACTGTAGCGCAACCATCTTATTTTGCAATCCAGTCTGTGTATGTTGTATACCTGTGTAATTTCTTCATTTGTAATGTTTGCTTAAACCAGGTTTTGGTGACAACTAGAAAGTCAGGGGTGAGCTGTGATATCTCGGAATGCTGCACAGCTGTTAGTTGTAGACTGGTGTTTGATGCATGGGCATGAGTAGTAGTGTTAGTGGTAGAAAGGTTGGGGTTGCAGAGGGTAGACTACATAGTAGGGTTGGGATATGAATGCATGTTTACAGGTCTTTGAAGTTCAGAGAAATTTAAGAATATGCTTGTGTGGAAGGCTATGTTTCTTATGAGTGGAAAATAGATAGTGATACATTTTCAGTTGTATGAGAGAGACCAGTTCTAAGGAAGTGTACTAAAGAGATAACTCCATTTTTTAGTGACATTTGATTAACAGGAATGTCTGCCCATTTTTATAGGCCTGGGGAGAAAAGTTCCAAAGTTTTGTAAGAACATTTTAAGAACTATAATTTTACAATCTTGAAAAATACAAAACCTCTACAGTTTAATTATACCAAATTACACAATGTTAAAACATTGGTTAAGAATAAGTTCATAGGTAGGTACTAGGTTATCGGCCCAAGGGTCTATGTAAGCCTAACCAACAAGGTTCTCTGGCTTACGCCACCCAAGAAAGTTAATTTCCTGTGCCCCTGTCAAGCAGAGCCACAGAAGTGATCCCCAGGGTGTATTTCCCATTTCCCATCCACTCATCAAGCTTTTTCTTGAAGTGTGCTAATGAGGAACTTTGCTTGACATAGATGGGTAGGTTGTTCCAGAGTAAAGGAAGTCTCTGGGACAGGAATCTATCCCTCCAGCATGTCCTGTTTATTGTAGTGACAAGGTTTAGGTTCCTAGAGCACGTAGCTTGGAGGGATTGGGATTTCTTTAGGTGTAGCATGTCCAACAGCTCTGGGTTTTATCATAGCTTTATATGTTAGGCAGAGATCTCCTCGGAGTAGGCAATATGCTACCGAGTAAAGCTGGGGTTTTTTGAGATGGTCAGTGTAGGGCATCTGTTTTAGGCCAGTAATCCTCTTTGTGAGGTACTTCTGTGGCCTTTCCAGCTGCTGCGGATGTCTTGAGGTACAGTCTAAAAGGGGCATTGTACTCTATAATGGGTCTGAGTGCTGAGTAGAGGGGAACAATGACTTCTTTTTTCCTGGATGAGAACCCTTTTGTGATGAGGTGTGCCACACAGAAGTATTTCCTGACTACTGTGGCGATGTGATTATCATAGTTGCAAGTTATATGGCAAAGATTTAATATTTAGAGAAGATTTAATTTATAGTGAAATTAAAGGCAAGTTAAAGTAAAACAAACTGGAACTGCAATATGAAGTGAGAAAAAACAGGGTTATGGCATATTTAGAGTCACAAGAAGTTGATTAAAATAAGGAAGTGAGTGAAGAGGGGATGGTAAGGAGGTGTAAGGTATGAATAGGTAATTCTTATTTAGGGGATATAGTTTATCGTTTGAGCAAGAACAAAGCTAGATGTTCGCTAGGAAATCTTTTGCAGCAGTTTTAAAGAATTGGAGGGGAGGGTAAAGTCAAAAGTCAAAGTAAACTTTGCCATTCAGAAATCACACAAGTGCAAAAACTGAACAAAATTCCATGTCTCCGGACTCTGTGCAGACAACACAGATTATTTTCACAGACATTTACACATAATATAACACATAGCTATTACATCATGGACATGCAGGTAAACAGACTAATATTGCACATAATTAGAAGCACAGTTTAACACTTTTTTCGAAGTGAACACTTACTTGCATGAATTAAGATATTGCGTTGATCCTTACAGAGAGAGACATTTGAGTATTGCACGATGGACCTTGTTTATTGCTCTATGGTTTAATTTACAAATTCGCAACATGTATTGCACTGAAAGAAGAGATTGTTTACTGCATTGCTACTGCCGTAGAAGCCCTCTAAGTTAGTCATGGTGAATATTGCACTAAGTATTAAGTTAAACTGGTAACCAGGTTAATGCACAATTTGAAACAGTTTCTGCTGACCCAGGTGGCCATCATGGAGTTTAGTGGTTACTAGAGTTCAGCAGTCTGATGTTAGGGAAGAAGCTGTTCCTGAATCTTATAGCTCTGCAACGTATTCTTCGGAAGCACTTTCCAGATGATAGATGCAGGAAGAGTCTGTAAGCAGGGTGAGTGCAGTCTTTAATTATTCTTCTGGCCCTGATGAGACATCTGGATAAGTACAAGTTGTGGATAGATGGTAAGGTTGTCTTAATGATCCTCTTGGCTGTCTTCACCACTCTCTGGAGGGATTTTCGATCAGAGGTAGAGCAGCTTCCATACCATACTTTGAGGTTGTTTGTCAGGATCCTTTCTATAGTACCTCTGTAGAAAGTAGTGAGAACTGTTGATGGGAGATTCGCTCTCCTTGGCCTGTTAAAAAAGTGCAGTCTCCGGTGCACTTTCTTCGCTGTGACATTTGTATTTGTGCTCCAAGCCAGGTAGGGAGTGCAGGCCTTAGCAAGTATGCGTACAGACCACACCCAGCAGATTTGATAGGTTTGTAGACAGAGCATTTTGGCGATTGGATCATAATGACTGAGTGGAAACATAGTTGTGTAGAATGGTATTTACTGGTGGACAAGCAGACAGATGTGAGATAATTTTGTGTGCGTTAAGAATGATAGTGGTTCTATCCAATTTAGGCTTTTTAGAGCTATACAGTGATGGGTTTTGAAAGTGGTATTTGCCACAAATTTAGCCACTTTATTATAAAATTGTTCACATTTTGATTTTGGTGATGCTTGGAGTTAGGAAGCATGGGAGCACATTAAAATGCTAAAGGAAGAGGAGGTAAGTAGTGTGGCAAGTGTAGTTTTAATTCCATCGGTGATTGTTTTTGGTTCTGTAAAGCATCACTAGTCATCAGTGAAAGGAGATTGACATGCTAGCATGTAATTGTTAAAGAATTGTAATTTGACATTGAAAGGATCGTCAGGGTTATGTGATCTGATGTGGTATGTGCTAGCAGGAGCAGCAAAGGAGTCTATAAAAGTAAGTAGCATGTTGGAGATTAGACGGTAGGAGTAAAAATGCACTGCTTGGATACTGTGGTACTGATGAAAGGATGACATTACTTCCGGTGGTTAATGGGGTAGGACTAAGTGGATCATATAGTGTAACAAAATCAGGAAAGAGTGAATAGTTTGAAAGGAGTGGGCGGAAGTGGAGAGAAAAATAATGTCATGGATGTAGTGAACTGTAGTATATTATGGGAAAGGTGCAAAGAAGACTACTTGAAGGAGGAGATAAAGGTTTGAGTTGTCTATCTGTATACCGAAGTGTGTGTGTGTGTGTGTGTGTGTGTGTGTGTGTGGTTGAGCTGCTAATGAGATTGTCACAAATAGTTTAAGTTCACTAGATAAAACACGTAATGTTTTTATATGGTTTTATTATGTGCGATTATGAATGTTATGATGCATTTTATTAGAAAATGATGTATTTTATTGAATGTTTTGCTTTAAAGTTTGATTGTATTGTTTGAAAGTGTGAATAAAATATTTGTTCTTTGCAGTTCTGATGAAGTCCTGGATGAAAATGGGACAAAAGCACGTAACCAGCAGGGTCTTTTATTATTCTTTTTACATTAAAGTTAATTCTAGTCATCAAATTGAGTTGTGAGTTTGTCATTTGTGGTTAATTTTAAGGATTTATGTCTGGTTGGGTCTTTTAACATCAATCCTTCTGCCTGGGTTTTTAAAGTTTTTGTATTGTTTCATGAGCAGATATGATGATGTCCCAGTTCACCTCAGATGATTTAGCATTGGGGAAGACGCAGGCCCCTGTACTGTCCGCATTAGTAGGACACTTTGCACTCTTGGTCCAGCAATTAATGTAGGCTTTACCATCCAGCCAAACAAGCAGTGTAAACTACAACACTAGAGGTAATGATAGTTTAAATCTTAATGCCATCAATGACAACTGTTTGGTACAGTCCCCTGTGATAGTGAGGTCTAACAATACAGACATGATGAAAGCTTGGTGTGATGATTGGTCAGATGTTCGACTGTACGTTGTTTTACGCCCGCTTGTGCCAGAGCGCTTAGACTTAACAGACGGTGTGGGTGAGATCAGGTTAGTGTGTGGGAAGTTTTAATTTAGCGCCCGCGATCCAATGCCTCCAGCGCAAAACAAAAAAACAGCAGACAAGACAAAACAGGGTTGATGAACAGCAGGGGTTCAGTGAAACTCGGTCTTGAGAAGGAGGTTTTGGAGGTTGTTTCTTTGGAGGAGTTTCTTTGGAGTCTCAGCAGACAGGATTACACATACAGTGCCTAGGCTCTCAGGAGGAGGCTGGGGGCTGAGGGGGGTAGCTGTTCTTCTGTTCTCTCTTCCCAAGGTAGTTAGAGCTTCTCCCACTGTTTCCAAACTTCTTGAGAGAGGTAGGTGCAGCAGCTCAGTGGGGGCTTCGCAACCACAGAAGTTTAGTAGAAATTGGCCTGCTAAGGGGTGGACATATCCTGCTTATGATTCCCAGTCTAGGGGTTTACTGAGGACTGAGGTAAGGAAGCCTCCATGGCCTTCCCCCCTGTTTCAGGCGACCTCCTGTCTCAGAGAGAAGGCCAGCTGCTCTCTGTTCTACATGGCAACATCTCTACATCTAGAGAGATGGCATATTCTGTCCTCAACTTCCTCAACAAGTTCACAATCCTCAGCTGTAAATGTGATTATGGAAGAAGAAAGAAATAAGGAAAAAAATGGAAGGAAAGAATTTTGAGATTTTTATTTTATTTTGGAGGGAAGATTTGGAGATTTCTGAGCCTAATTTGAATTCATTATCTAATTTTCAAGTTGCTTACTGAAAGGTTTGTCCTTTCCTTCCATTAAGATTCATTTGCATTCATGCTGCAGCAATACCATTGTGACTCCACCATTGTTTTCGCGATCCTTTGTTTTCACAGTTTCTCAGAGCAAGAATATAAGACCCCACCCACGACTCCTGCTTGGGATCTCAATTTCTCAATTTTGTGTTGGAAAACTACTCTACTTTTTTTGAGCCTCTGGTACTGCTGATTTTTGAAATATTGTCATGGAAGACTGCTTTTTGTTGGCTATTACTTTCACTTGCTTTGCCACAGGGGTTTTGCATGTTGAGCTGTTTGTGCAAGGCTGATTTGCAGCCCTGCTTCCCTATGATTTCTGCAGCTCCCCCCTCTGCTTTTTGGGAAGCAATGTTGAAGACTGCAGCAACATGGAGTAAAGAACATAGTACAGTTTTGTACCTACCATAAAATGATTGCTGCTCCCAATTCATTGCTTCCCCTCAATGTTTACCCTGGTGGTTCTGTGTTTAGTATATATATGATATGGTATATATATATATATATTATTATATATATATATATATATAGTTTGGTGCAGGGCTTTTTGGTGTTTTTTTTTTTTGGTTTGTCTTTTTCTTTTCTTCTTCTTCTTGGGGGGCTGAAAAAAGACTGAGGATATGGCGTCGGTCACATGCATTAGTACCCTGACGTGCGTCCGTCAATCTAGTCTTGACCGACGACGCTTCCATATACTCTACTTATTATTCGGCCGGACACAGCCGGACTGCCCAATGCAGCTGCAGCAATGTGGATCCTCGAACATCTACATTTATGGTAGGTACAAAACTGTACTATGTTTATGATCAGCAAATGGTTTGATAATATAAACAGCAAAGTAGTCCGAATTTATTCCAAGGATTATCTTACTGAAGTGCAGCAAATTGTGTAGTTAGACAGCAAGGTCTTGAAATACAAATAGTTACAGGTGGACATTTATCTTTTAAAAGAGTGTACAACATCAGCATGTACCAGAAGACCTGAGGCTGTGGAAATATCCTAATGGTGCTGAGGAGTATACACAGTTTCACATGGAATTGTTGGAGCTGTTTAACAGAACTGAGCTTGTAATTACAAAATGGGTTATCAAAGAAAATGAAATAATTATGAATAGGTTAATTCAGAACATTACTACCTTGGTCACTTTCATTACCAAGGATTTGTTGTTTTTTTAAGTCAGACCATTTTAACAGTGTTCATAGAATTGACTCCAAAATGGTTACACTTAAGGAAGGATAAAAAATTATTTCAGGATGATCACAAGTATCAGAACAGAATTGTATACCCCAGATCCAAAAGTCATCTAAATATACTTGGAAAAATGATTGGATGCATGAGAGAAGAATTGAAGAGCACACTCAGACTCCTCTGAGTAAGTGGAGTTTGACCCTTTGGGACAACCATCAATGAGGTGTTCTCGGTGAGTAGCTACTAAGAACCTGACAACTCTATTAGAAGAACATGAACAGTCATGAGCAGAAAAAATGGCAGAAAGATCACTGTCAAATATGGAGATCATCACATAACTGGAACGACTAAGTACTATTTTGCAGTTAGCTTCAGGTAATTAGTTACCTCATGTTATAATTAAAACATTTTTAATTTTACTGATTTACATATTGGTTCCAAATTTGTTTGTGAAATGCTTTACATTTATTCCTTTAGGCAGAGACAATATTGCCAGTATATTAGTAGACTTAACACTTTTAAATTTAATTTTCTAATAAAAACATTTTTTTTCAGAAATGACAAAGATGAGGATTTCCATGAGCCAACACTTCAACATAAAAGCACTTTTAATTCCCCAACCCAATACTGAAGCGGCAAAACAGCAAGAGACCTGGATATATGAACATCAATTTAAATAAACATAATTGCATGATAAATACGGTTTAGCACTAAACTGTCTTGATCGTGCAATTGTGTTTGATTTAAATTGGTGTTCATGTATCCAGGAGTCTTGCTGTTATTCCACTTCAGTAGTTGGTTTATTAGTTTGTTCCTGTCTTTTATCCAGTTTTGGTTTACAAATACCCAACCCATCTGGTTCTGAATGCCTTTGAGAGGATGTGTGAGAGAGAATATCTTTACTGGGTCAAAGGAATAAGAAAATATTTTATAATCTTTCTGCTATGGAGAGGTCTATCCTAGAAGATTTTGCTTCCAACAAGAACATTGGGTATATGAAACTGGGTAAAGGATTGTGTTGATCGATTCAGTGGACTATATGGGTAAAATGACGTCAAATGTTGGCAGACGCACAATTAGTCTCAAGCTATGAAATATTAACAGCATACACAAAATTAACTTTTATTTGGAAAAGTTGTCATTGCGTGAAATATTGCCATTGGATGATCACTTCCTGAAAGTTGTTTCCCGTTAAACTCAAGACTTTCAGGATACTGAAGATCCATTCTGACTTAAACAATCCACCTTATGACCAGCTGTCAGCCAAAGGATCTATTACAGAACCATTAGCTAAATATATTGATAAAACTTGAAATATGTTTTTTTTGTGATAATTGATACATTTTAAGAGCCACTTAGGATGTTATTAACGGCTTAGAGGGTGTGAAAGTACACAAATATTTTTTAGTTACATTAGATGTCAAAACCTTTTCTGTTCATATCTTATGAAATTAGTTTAATGAGGTTTAAAGAAATTATTGCACAGTATGATGATTTGACTGGTACAGAAACTAGTGTGTTAAATGAATTTATGGATACAATTCTGACTAACAGTTTTGTTTTCTTTGAGGGTGAATATTTCAAACAATTGCAAGGCATTGTGGGGGGAGCATGTGCCTCTGTTTTTAGCGCAGTACTATTGAGTGGCGTTCGAAAGACATGCGTGAATGGGCATGCCTTCGTTGAAGGTTGGGCATCGAGCTGGCACCTCGGCACCGCAAAACTCTACTGCCAATCATTAGTGGACCGGAGTTCCACTGTAGTGACCCCTAACCGGGAAAAGCTGAAAGAACAACAACTATGTTGGTGGGAAAAGGAAATATTTAAATTGGAGCAGTTAGTCACTGAGGCCTATCTTCATTATTTGGACAATATTTTTATAGTACGGAAGGGTGACAACACAGTTCGAGTTTGTTTCGGTGATAGAAGAAACTACTTTTTAGAAATTTACTTCGACTGTTGGTCTAAATCAGATGCATTGTTTAGATGTGAATATATTAAAAAGAGATAAGTTAGAGACTGCAGTATATAGAACATCAACATTTCCATTATAATGGCCATCCATTGCATCAAAAAGGCAGTTGGTAAGTCTTTAGATATCCTGACTTACATTGAGAGGAATGCTGCATGGATGAGCTAAATTAGAGTATGTGTTGTGAGAGAGGCTATTCAGGCAGGATGGCCGATAGTTAAATGAAAACTACTGTCCTGTAATTCATGTAGGATTAGAACACATCAAGAAAACTCTGTACAAGAACATAGAAATAGGTAACAAAAACAGTAGTGGATTTTAACTATATGGTCCTGCAGTAATCTATAGATATGGAAGACATTTAAAAAAAATCCTTTGCAGAAGGTGGGGTGTTCTGGGGAGTTCATATGTCCCCCTGTGTGAGGCTAGCTGAACCCATGCATTTTATAAACATAAGAGAAGGCGAAATCTAAACATTTTGAAAAGACCTGCAGAAGATTACAACACAAATACAAAGAATGCAAATAGATGTGGGTGCTGTAATCAGAGTCCATACACAGATACAGAGGAAGGGGGCGAAATCTTGGCAGGATTGACTAAATGGAGAAAACCAGGTAGATTTAATTGCAAGGTATTTTTTTTCTGAGTTGCTGTTCGCATACAGCTTTTTGTATAGGTAAGACAGAAAACTTGAATAAAAGAACTTAACTTATTTATAGTATCAATAGGAAGGCTGATAAAAGTGCATTGGCAGGGCATTCACTACAATGTGAAAAATTAATGAGTTATAAGTATTTCATTTTAGAGAAGCAGAATTTATGTTCTATGGCGGCCTCGGTGGTGCAGCGGTTAGCATTGCCGCCTCACAGCAAGAGGTTCTCCGGTTCGATCCTCTGCTGGGGTGCCTTCTGTGCGGAGTCTGCATCTCCTCCCTGTGGTCGTGTGGGTTTCCTCACAGTGCTCCAGTTTCCTTCCACATCCCAAAGACATGCTGTATGTGGAATGGACACTCTAAATTGGCCCTAGGTGCGAGTGTGCGCGCCTTCTGTGGAAGGTTGGGTGCGGGACTGGCAACTCGACACTGTAAAACTCCACTGCCAATCATGAGCGTACAGGTGATCCGCTGTGACGACCCCTAACCAGGAAAAGCCAAAAGAAGAAGAAGAGTTTAAGTTCTATGGGGGTGATTGGAAAAACAGATTAAAGAAATATGGCAGTTAAGAGCAGGCACAACTAGTCCACATGGTATTCAGGGCAGTGTTTCTGTTTCTAGTGATTTAAAAAGACTGGCACAAATAGTTTTTAAGTTCCCTAGATAAAACACAATGTTATATGATTATATTGTGTGCAGTTATGAATATGATGAATTTTATTAGAATTGTCAAGTGTTTTATTGAATGCATTGCTTTAAGGTAGTTTGATTGCATTTCTTGAAAGTGTGGATAGAATATTTAAATCATCAGAACCCCAAAGGTCAAAGGAATGAAGTCCCAGATGTAATTGAGACAAAAGTGCTTAACCACCAGGGTTTTTTACTATTTTTTTATATTAAAGTTAATGCTAGTCTGCTAACTTGGTTGTGAGTTTTTCCATTTATGTGGCACTTGATGACTTTAAGTGTGGGAGGTGACAAAGGAGAAAGGAGTGATTGTGGTTTAATATGAAGTATAGTGGCTTGTACTGCAAGTTGGATGTATGTGGACAGGAAATATAAAAGCCGATTAAAATGGTTATATCTTGATAATCAGGTTGAGACAGATCCAGTGGAAATTTAGTATGTTTGTATGGTACATGTATTTAAATTGATTATTCAAGCACAGATAGGTCTTCCAGCTTAGATGCTTCTTACAGAAGTACAAATTGAATCGAGAGTGACCTTGGTCTTAGCATTGTGCGATTTGCTGTTTCGGGGGGGGGGGGGGGTGACACAAGGACCAAGATGATGATATGTAATTATAATGTGAATTATGATAAGCAGGAGAGATGTTAAGAATGATATTAATATACTTGGACAGACTCTGAATAAAGTAACCACAGTTCTGTGGTGTAGGGGGATGGAGTCCTGATTTGATCCCAGGGTTGGGAGGATAGGAGTGAGTGGGTCTGTACTGGTTCACCCAGGTGACACTTCAAAGGGGGTCACTGGATCTTACATCCATACTGCATGGGCATGCTGAGCTCATGCTACCCTTGTACAAGTGCACTGGCTAGGAATGTCAGCTTGCTGAGTCACACTTTCCACAGCAGGGAGTACTCGGTGGAAGTTTAAAAAGCTACTACAGGGAGGACTGAGATCCAATTGTGGCTGATCTCTTCACTGGACCTGGAAGCTGGTCCACTCCCTTCCACCTGACTTTTGCCTTTGGGGGCATGAATTACCTGATTATTCACTGCTAACCTTGGACTGTGCCTGGCTCTTAACCCCCCCCCCCCAAAAAAAAAATAAGTTCTAGTTGAGTAAAGGTTCATGAGGGAAGTCCAAAAAAAATTGAGTAATCAAGCTAAGGGAGGGAAAAGGTCAGTGCTGCATAACATATGGCCATAGACACAGATTTTAAGAAACATAAGAATTTAGCTCATGAAGGCATGGCTGCTGATTAAGGGAAAAGAAATGGGTGTACAAGAAGTGAGGGAAGGTAACAGCACAAGATGGCAAGCAGAAACTCACCAAGGAGGGATGACTGCATAAAGGTTGTAACTGAAAAGAAACTGACAGGAGGTGTAAGAGAGGAGAACAAAGGCTTTGGTTTTAAGCATCACATCCTGTCATGACTTTGCTCATTCATATTTGTCCACTCCCCCATATTAGTGCAATCTTGACAGTACTTTTATAAATTAGGGGATGCAGGGGAGAAATCTCCCATAAAACTGTATTTGATCTTCAAAAGAGTGAAGATAATTCTTCTATTTTAATATATCATGACAACCTGTCATGAATCCAAAGGATAATGGAGGGAAAGGTGTAACCTTGCCAGGCTGAGCAACAGTTGAGAGGGACATAATGCAATACTGAGGTAGGCAGAGGTAATCAGTGAAACTTTACTTTCATTTTTATGAAAGGGGCAGAGTGGGTGAAAGCAGTTCACAGGCATCCAAAATAGGTGGGAAGGGAGGATAAGAGGGCATATTAGTGCAATCTTGACAGTACTTTTATAAATTAGGGGATGCAGGGGAGAAATCTCCCATAAAACTGTATTTGATCTTCAAAAGAGTGAAGATAATTTTTCTATTTTAATATATCATGACAACCTGTCATGAATCCAAAGGATAATGGAGGGAAAGGTGTAACCTTGCCAGGCTGAGCAACAGTTGAGAGGGACATAATGCAATACTGAGGTAGGCAGAGGTAATCAGTGAAACTTTACTTTCATTTTTATGAAAGGGGCAGAGTGGGGGAAAGCAGTTCACAGGCATCCAAAATAGGTGGGAAGGGAGGATAAGAGGGCGTATTAGATGGTCTGCCAACCAGTGTCCTCATTTGTCAGACTCTCTGGTGGAGGTTCTCAGTAGATGTCTAACTACTGTAGAAGTATCTGAGGCCTGGAAGACAGCAGCAGTGGTACCCTCCTCTGGGTTAGCGGTTAGCTTGAGAAATCCAGGTAAGTACAGGCTTTTAGTTTTACAGTATTCGCAGGGAGAGTTGCCGCGGTGGTGCAGCGGTAGCATTGTCACCTCACATCAAGAGGTTCTCCCATTCGATTCTTGGCTGGAGCACCTTCTGTGTGGCGTCTGCATGTCATCCCCATGGTAGAGTGGCGTTTCGAAAGACATGCGTGAATGGGCGTGCCTTTGTTGAAGGTTGGGCGTCGAGCTGGCACCTCGGCACCGTAAAAATCTACTGCCAATCATTAGCGGACCGGAGTTCCGCTGTGGCGACCCCTAACTGGGTATAGCCAAAAGAAGAACAACAGTGAGTAAAAGGGATTGCCATTAAAAGCACTAGGCCACCTCTGATTGTTGGAACAGTGACACTAGCTATGCAAAAATATGGATTACTGTACCTTGGAGTAACACCACCCCAAGAATATTCCTTCATACTACAAACTTGAACTTAAATCCATTTTTTGTATATGTAGTCTCACTGAAGTAAAGTCTTAGTATTTGGGAATATTCTTGGGGTGGTGTTACTTCAAGGTACATAAATCTCAAAATTGGAGTTGTCATGGTAGTGGGGGACAGAAGCCTGACTACAGGGTTGCAGGGGATGAAAAATCTTCAAGTAGCATTGTCACAAAAGGAAATATTGTCAGCCCAGCTAGTTGGAACTTTGTAAATTGTCATTTGTGAATATTAATATGATGTATATAGAAATGTAACAAAAGGAGATACTGCCAGCCCAGCTGTCTAGAATGTTGTAAGTTGTCATTTGAACATTAATATGATTTATATAGAAGTGTGACGGAAGGAGATACTGCCAGCACAGCTGTCTGGAATTTTGTGAATGTCTACATGATTCATATGCTTGTGTTACGAATGTATTGAACTGTATGTTGTGTGCATCAAACTGCTGGTACAGAAGTATGTGTTGAACAGGATTTTGTACAGTACTGAGCTTAAGATTTATCCACAGTGTACCATACTGGAAAAGAACAGAAATGTATATACAATATTATAACTGTTTAGATGTATATATTTTAATAAGTGCAGCACAAGAAGTTAACTTCAGAAGAATAGCCGAAATCTTAATTTACTGTATAACAACGTAATGAAAGGATGTAATCTTTCAGTTTCAGTCAACAGGAGATAGGATGTCTATACTAGGGGACTTTGTTGCCTTGAAAGAGACATAATTAGTGGACTTGAGATGTAGAAGTGTTTTATTGTTTTAGGGCTTCCAACATCTACAAACATCTGAGGAAAAGCCTTTATGTAATTTACAGGTAGGTGCTAAATGCTACCTCAGTGGTAGTTTTTTTGAGCCTGGGAACTGAAGTCAGGTGACAAAAAGTGTCTTCATGCTGCAAGTAGCCCAGCAGTAATATTTGAAATACTAATTTAAGAACTCTGAGAGAGAGAGATGGGGCATTTTGTATTTATCTTTGACCTGACAACATCAGCTATAAAACCCACTCAACCACATCTGTCTTGCCTTGCTATGAGTAAGTACGTTTAGGGTCCAGTAATTTCTCTTGGATACAGTTAGGAATATAGTGAAGTTAGCTTACATGTTTTCTTTCTTTGAGATTGCCATGCAATGTTTTAAATATTTCCTGTGATAATGAACTCTGAAGTAACTGTTTACTGAGTATTTTCTTTTGCTTATTAAATATATTTAAACCGTTCAATTGTGGCTGGTCTGTCTAGAGATATGTAAGCTCTTAAAGTACTTGCATATCTATTTAGTCACACTGTGCAGGCCACTCCTAACATCCTTGCTCTTGGTCAAACTACCATTTGGATTAATATCAACATTTCACAGTAAGATTGGACACCCTTTAAGGGCCTTAAAGTAGCTGATAGAGTTGGCTGATGGCAGTGATAACTAAATTATAGTCTGGGAAAGAGTGCATAGCTAGTAAGCCTGTGCCAGCCTTTCCCAGGTGTGTGTGTGTGTGTGTGTGTGTGTGTGTGTGTGTGTGTGTGTGTGTGTGTGTGTGTGTGTGTCAGCTACTTAGGCAGGGACGCGAAGCACTGGTTGGAGAGAGAGGGTGCTGGAGGTCTTGGCTTGGCCACTCAGCTGGGATCTCGACTCTATAGCTGTGCTAGTGGGGAGTCTTATTGGGGATCTAGAGAAACCAGCCCCAGACTGACTGTGGTCTCTTTGTGCTGTTAAGGGAAATTGCATTTTACTGTGTACACTTGTCCTCCCAGTGTGTGTGTCTCCCACTGTTGCCAGTGGTGAGCATTGATCCTACTTGCTCACTGGGCCAGTGGTGGGGCATCACAAGCATTATAGCTTTAGTTCCAACATTTGTTGTACCTGGGTTCCATTTGTGTTTTCTGTAGGTGAGGGACTTGCAAAGTTGAGTTTCTCACTTCAGGTAGGGAAAATTTGTTTGCTTTCATTAAGAACAATCTTCAAGGCAAGAAGAACTTGTCACTCAAAAGAGTCCATTTGTTACCTGATATTTTTTGAAAAGTTGATGGTAAATGTAACCTTCCTAGACATTATGAAAGTTGTTTCCTGCCTTCTAACCACCATTGCGCCTGCAGTCACTAAACCAGTTCTATCTTTACCCACTGGGTCATTGAAGTAGTGATAAGTTTTTTTTTTCCTTTATGGATGTAATCCCCTCACCAGGAGTCAGATGCTTTGGGTATATGCAGTGCCTTCCTCCGAGGCCATGCACATTCCCGTACCAACTCCATGAAGGCAGAGACAAAGCACACATCCCTACTAGTGCAAGACTATTCCTGTGATAGGTGCAGCAGTGGGTTAGACAACTTTCCTGCAATCAGGGTGGGCAAAACAGCATTGGCTTTTCAATCCCATCTTCCCCTCTCGGTTCTTCCAGTGTGTTAGGCACTTATTAAACCTTGGGGTTGTCAGGGTCATAGTTTTATCCCTATATGCCACAGAGCCAAGTGTTTACTTTTGCCAGGCTTTTGCATCCATTTCTGTGCAGGAGGTTGCCAGGAAAACTGTAAAGGTTGGGGGCTGGGATCAAAATTAAAGAAGTTAATTGCTGCATGGTTTCATGATAGGACAGACTATGGTAGTAACAGCAGAGTTACGGATAAGAAAAGTGACAACTGAAGTGTGATATGACCATATTCCTAAGTTAGTACTTGTGTTTAAGCACATAAGCCCTCTAGGTAAGTTTCTTTTTAGGGTCTACTCAAGATCACACTTCTTGCTACTGTATGGACACATTTTGAGTATCCACTGGAAAACCTTATATGCCATAAGATTTTGTAGGAGGGCATTGCGGAAATCTCCTATTTCCTATGTGGAGATGCTTGCTTATACCACTGAAAGAAAATGTTTACCACCCATCTGCTATCTGTTGCTGAAGTTAAGTTGGGTGTCTTTTTTTAGTCCTTGTTTTAATCTAATGGTTTCCTGGCTGTTAGTAACAGTACTGTTCACATGTGGAATTTGTATACATAATCCTGCTTTGTACTATCTTTATAACATCTCTGCAGAAGCACAAGGTAATACCTGCACGTCAGGTATTGGCTCATTTCTGATTCTTTTTCTTTTTTTTTTTTGTCATTCGCAAAAGACTTTAAATAATCCTGAAGTATGAACTTCTTGCCTTCTGTCTTAGTGTTCACTTGTACTATGTGAAAATGATGACCCTTAAGAAGTAGTATGCATCAAGGCTTCTAAGTTGTTATTTAGGTTAGGATTTTTAAGGAAGAGGGAGTTGAGTAGCAGAAGAGAGCAAATCTTTAAGCAGAGCTATTTATTTTTTTTAGTACTGTTGGTAATGCTGTAGGATCAGATAAATGCCACTGATTCTGTGTGATTAGTGTTTGAAAATTAGAATACCTGTCAGTTATGCACATGAGGTAACCTGCTGGATGTGTAGTAAGTGCAACTCCTGCATGTAGGAAAATGTAACCTCTATAGAAGTACTATAGTTATCAGTTTGTAAGGATAATTTCTTACTTTCCCATGGAATTTAGAAGGGTAATTAATTGTCAAAGGGGTCTCTTCTATTTAATTTACTTCACCCAAATGAAGCCTCACCCAGGTATGCAGAACCTTAAAATATTTCCAACATTTCTAGTGTTGGGGCACATATATTAATGCATAGATTCTGTATAGTTTCGTAAAACAGTAGAGTAGTAGTGTTTGCTGTGTAGGTGTTTAATAGCTGCTTTGTTTTCATAAACTGATGGTCAGTGTTTGGGATGTAGGTGTTAATGCATAGCTTCCATATATTTTCCAAAAATTATAGAATCGCTATGGCTTTGGTGCTAATGCATATGTTCATATATTTTCATAAACTGATAGCGAGTCTGTTTATGCAGTAGGTGTTACTGGACAGCTTTCACAGGGCTGTTTCCAACTTTTCTTAATACCTTTAAATGAAATGACTGTTTCTTCATTGGAAGAATATGCAGCCTGTTGAAAGAAAAAGCAGATGTATTCCTTTTTGGCCAAACATTTTATCATTGTGCAGCACATAATTTGGTTTTATTAACATTTATTTCTTGAAGACTAACAGTACATCTGCTTCATATTTTAAGCTATGTTGGCACACCGCTCCTGAATGAGACTAGAAGGCAACTGGGAACATTTTTGCCAGAAAGTAAGTGAGAGATCTCCAGTTAACACTGCACCTGTGAGAATAGATACGTAACTTTGGGAAAACAAAATTCTTTGGAGGAACACACACAAGCCAGTGTGGTGTTAACTTGCATGGGAAGAGAAACTTACCCTAGAAAGGTGCAGTACTAATGCAGAATAGAAAAGAAACATGTTTTTTGTGTTCAAGAGTAGACATTTTGTTTCTAAGAAAACAGATGGCATATGTTCAAATATTTAGTTGCTCAACTCTGGATCATGAAGAACAAACACCCAGTGTTTGTATCTGGTTAATACAAAATCCCCTAAACTGTTCCTTTCTGGCAGAAAGGTGTGCAAACTCTTTAGTTGCTGTAATAGTTTGCAGACCCCATTAGCAGTACATATTAAGAGGCACTAATAAATGGATGGGAGAGTTGGTCTTTATGCATGCTATAAATGGAGCGGGAGAGACTGTACTGTAAGAAACATGGCCACTAGATGGCAACATCACCTAAGGAAGAAAAAAGACGTGTGTTCAAGTTCATTGCAGTGAAATCCAAGTACATTGTGTAGAAGTAGTTTAAAATATTTCCTCTTTCAAGCAATGCAGTTTAAAAGCAATATATTTACTTAAACTCAACATTTAAAATTAATTCCTTGTAAAATGGGGGGAGGGGGATTCTCAAACTGTACCATTTAAAACATTCTCTGACTCGAGTAATGTGAGCAGTTTATTTTTACCCCTGGACAGGTATAGTAGAAAGGAGTGGATATGTCACACAGATATAGATCAGATTTTCTGCAGCCATCAGGAAATTATGCCGCTTTCTATTCATTTACATAAATCAGTTGAAGCACAGAAAATGTATATAGATTTAATATGTGGAAATTATCAATTTTCCCCGTGCCTTGTCTGTTTAACTTCACAACACTGGTAGTCTTTTTTTTTTTTTTTAAGAGGCTACATTTCATTTGAACTATAAGACAGTTATATGAACATGCTGAAATTGCTTTTGTTTTTAAAAAATTGTTTCCCTAACTTTACTTTATTTAGTTTAGTAGTCGTCTCTTAATATACTAATTACTGTACATTATTAACAAAAAAACATAATTTCCCCTGGTGCTTATTGCACACAGATTCACTGGATGTTTATAATTTTTTGCCTAATAAAAATCTCAATCACACTATCAAATACAGATGGTGTTGTATGAGAACTGAAGTTGGTAGCTTTTGCCTTGAAAAACGCAACATAAACCATGTAATAGTGTAAATATTTCCATACGATTGTCTTGTTGTAGGATGACTTTATTCCTTTTTCCATATCCACCTGTTTGCTTGTAGTCCAGCACAAGCCTTTCTTTTCACTTGATAGTCTTCAGCAGCTATTGCATCTTTTTCAACTAATTCTTCTTGAGCATAGAGAGTTGTTGCAGATGTGAACTGTCCTTATTGTGATTTATTGTTTGTAGTGTACTTTACATTTCAACAGCAAATTATGACATGCATGGTAACCATTGATATGCTTCAGTGCATCTTTTACTTATTGTAACTTGATTTTGAATTGAGGCATCCATCTAGTATGTATACAGAGTTCTGTTTGTGTCTGATCTAGCAGATGTATTGCAATTGTTAGGAATCAAGGAATGAAGCACAAGTTATTTAAATGGATATAAGTGGGAATTACAGTTCAGTAGGGTTATATTTTATTTATTTATTTTATTTTATTTTACATTTGTTGACCGGGCTAGTCTAGCTGGATACATGTCCATTTTCAGTAGAGGCCCGGGGAGAAAAGCTCCACAATACAATACAAATGGGTTAGTAAAACTAAGTGTTATACATTCAAATAAGAAATATTATACAAAAATTAGGTGTTACAGAGAAAAAACTGGTTCATAAGTATTACTAGCAAAATACTTTACAATACTGAAAATAAGCAAGCAGGAATATATATATATATATTTTTTTTAAATTAAGGGTGATTATAAAGGTTGAGAAAATAGAAAGTTTTAGTCAGGGTTTGTAAAGGACAGAGCTAATGAGACTTAAGCACAGGTTTTAGCTGCTTCTTGAAGGTTCAAACATAAATACTATACTAACCTAGAAAAAGGTTTGAGGGGGTGAAAAAGGGTAGAGGGAATAATAGTTTAGTCAGGGTTTGTACAAGGACCGAGCCATTGAGACTTGAGCAGAGTTTTTAGCTGCTTCTTGAAAGTGGGTAGAGAAGTAATAGTGGTGAGTTTACTTGGAAGCTTGTTCCAGATAGCTCCAATACAGTTGGCGAACAGTCAGTCTCCAGCTTTGTTGTTGGATTTATAGGGTGCTGCTAGTAGCTTTGTAGCGGAGCGCAGGGACTATAGATTTTTATAAGGAGTAATAAGGGTACCAAGTATTGTGGTATTAGGTTGATAGAAGATTTTGTGGGTGATGGTAAGTTGCTGTAGTCGTATTTGATTTTGTAGTTCCAGCCAGCCTAGTTGTTTAAGATTAGAGCAATGATGGGTTCTAAAAGGGGCTCCTGTGACAAATCTTGTAATATTATTATAAGATACAGCTAGTTTATTGAAATTAGATTTTGATAAGTTTGTAAAAATAGGTGAGGCATAAAGAAGGGTAGAGAGCAAGTGTGTTTGAGCTAAAGTACTTCTGGCTGAGGTAGCTAGGAAGGGTTTGAGCCCGTAGAGAGATCCAAGTTTTCTGTTGATTGGCTTGATGGTTACATTAATATGGGCATCAAAGTTGAGCTTATGGTCTATTGTGACACCTAAAAGTTTGGTAGTTGAGTCAGGGGATATTATTGTGCCATTGTTCGACATTATATCGAAGGTAAAGGTCAAAGATTTCTGTGATGGTGTAAACAATAATAATTTAGTCTTTTTGGGATTTAGTAAGAGGCCATGCTGATAGAACCAATTTTCAGCTGCTGTGAAGACTTGTTGTGTAGTGGTCTGGAGCGTAATTGTGGAGGATGCTGAACATATCAGAGTTGAGTCATCGGCATATTGTATACATATGGATTGAGGAAGGGACATTTAGTTTGTTAATAAAATAGAAAAGAGGAGAGGTCCCAGTATTGAGCCTTGTGGCACTCCAATTGTGATGGGAAGAAGAGATGAAATGTGATTATCCCAAAGAACTGCTTGTTGTCTATTTTCTAAGTAGGATTTAAACCACTGGATAGCTTGACTGTCCAAGGCAAATGATTTAAGGATGTTTAGTAAGAGGGAATGGTTGACCATATCAAAGGCCTTAGAGAGGTCTAAGAATAGTGCTGAGGACAGCAGGTTGTTCCGATTTTTATTAATTTGGTCTGTGAATGACAAGAGTGCTGTAGTAGTGCTGTGATAGGGTCTAAAACCATGTTGGCAGTCTGCTAGTAGGTTGTTTATTCATATTCATATATTCAGCAATGTTAGGATGCGAGGTAGAATTTCTCATTTAATGTAAAAAAAAAAAAAAAAAAAAAAAAGCACTAAGTTAGGCAGAGTTCCAGGTTCACTGAGGGTGAGGTGCTTGTCTGTTGGTGGCCTCTGAAAGTGCTGCCACTAGCATTTGCCTTATGCACTTGTTCAGTAAGAGCAGGGTGTTTTGAGGTAAGTCGAGAATTTGTCCTTCATTAACCTTCAGTCCTTATTACTGTTAATTGAATCTCTGCTTTTTTTCCCCTCTTGGGTTAGGACTTGAAAGCTGTTTGAGATTGACTGTAGCTACAAAAAAACGTTTTATTTTGGAAGTCTTTCTCAGTATGCAGCCTTAATTATGCAGATAATTCTTTGGTGATCTGGACAGATGCACTTGTTTGGATAGGGGTAATTTTACAAAATTTGGTAATATTTGAAATCATCCATTTCTATATTTAATGGTGACATGACACCTGCTTTTCTTCCGTAGTCCATTGAATTGTAAAAGGTCTTCTTATTTACGTTTATTTACTGGGATGCTCCAGCTGGATGAAAGCCCATTTTTAGCAGTGGCCCGGGGAGAAAAGCTCCATAGCACAGTCACATAGACTTAAAATCACAAGCACTATTCACAGTGTTAGCAATCAGGTTTTGATGTTGTACATCAAGAGAGTGGAAGCAGAGATATAGCACAATTTCAAAGTCTACTAGGCAGAAAGCACATTTTACAATTTTAAGAACACCAGGTATCTAGATTCTTACAAGAGTGGAAACAACCATAGCTTATACATATACATTTTTGACAGATGAATTACAAAGATTTTGTGTATGGTGATAGATGAACATAAGTTTGACATTGTATCAGATGTAGCTTAGTAAGTATAGCTTGGTGGAGGGTAGTAGCGAAGTGGAGGGTAGTAGAGAAGTTTATCTTGGGGATGGAGTTTGTGAAATAAGGAAGTGGAGGATGGGAGTACTGTTAAGAGGAGGGTAGAGAGGCAGTTCTTTTCAGGAGAAAGAGATTGTAGAGTGGTTCTGTCTGGGTGCGATTGAGAGGTACAGGTGTTATGATTAAGTATACTCTGGGAGTCACTCTACCCAGGGAAGACTATAAAAAGAGGGTGGGGGTTGGAAGGAATTAGCTGAGGCTGATACAGGAACAGATGCAGTTGCTATTGAGGTAGTCTTAGCGTTTTTTTAAATTGTTGTAGGCTGGTAGTGGTTAGAATATTTTGGGGAATTGTGTTGCAGATTTTGGAGATAATGGGAATAGAGGGAGTCACCTGCTTTGTTGCTTTTGGAAGTATGTTAGTATTTTGTGAGGATCGTAGTAGAGTGCTGGAGTAAGACTGAAGAATTTGTTGGAGAGTAGGGGGTCCTCTTTGGTTGGTATACTATGCGGTGGACGAAGATGAGTTTGGTGTAGGTTGTGTGGGGGAAGTTCTAACAATTTTAGTTGTAGAGCAGAACAGTGGTGAGACCTGTGTGGGGAGCTTCACTATTTTGTTGTAGCAGGACACTAGTTTTGTTAGGTCAGTTTTGCTTGGGTTACTGAAGGTGGGAGAGGCATAGAGCAGAGTGGGTAGATCAGTTCTGGCTATATCTTGTCTTGTTTGGTTAGTAAGGAAAGTACGTCAGGTCATCAGGGGTATAAAACATGCAGCCGACATTTTCTTTTGTCTTTCTTGCCGATCGGTACCCAAAGCAGAAGCATTTCGCAAGTGCCGGTTGGCAGACTGCTGAAATACTCGAGTTTGAGTTTCAGAACCGAAGTCTTCACTAAAGCCAAGTACCCCGTTGAGGAAACTTTTTTCTTGCTTTTTACCGATGTGAGAAAAAGTTAATTGTATTACTTGTGGGAAGCAAATACCTCATAAGGATTTCCATTTATACTGTATTCCTTGCCTAGGCCCTGATCACAGCATGCCTGGCTGTCGGTTTTTTGCTAGATTTAACCAAAGCACTATTAAGCATCGGTATATTTTTGCATCTAAGTATTTTGGAAACAGATTTAACTACCCAGAAATGTCGTCTGATAACAATCCGACTACGGGAGTACATAAAAAATGCAAAGAAAAGGACAGAGAAAGGCAGTCAAGATCCAAAACCGATAATGAAGCTTCTCCTAAGCCAGTTGCCAGTTCGCCGGTACTCGTGAGGTGCTTTCGCAGCCCCTGATACCTGCTACCTTTGAGTCGCAGGCCTCTACCGACACCCATGTGGAGTCCAGCATGTGCAAGATACTCAAAGTATTGGACCGACGGATGTATCTCCTTCGGATGGGTCTGGAGCTGCTGAACAGGCACTGGCTTCTGAGGGTGTATTCAGACCTCAACATTTATATATCAAACCAAAAGCTGCAAAACCAAAGGCAAAGACATCTTCTAAAACTAAAAAAGCTATGCTGAGCCACGTGCACAGGCCTCTATGCCTAAAAAACAGATGATAAAAATGGCTGAAGACCTTATTACCTTGATCAGGGGTACCCATCCCCCTCCAGATAAGAGGCCTAGGAAAGACACTGACTATGAATCTTCAGATCAGGTTTCTATTCTTCTGATTCCTCTTCTGATCAGGAATTATCTTTACCTCCCTATGAGGATTCTGATGCTGAGGTGTCTATTCCATCTGCATCTCCTCCTGAGGATTATTCATTTGGAGAAACCTTGCATACTTTGAGGGAGCATTTTCACTGGGAGAGTCAAGACTTTTCAGAATCTAAAAAGAGGCTCAGGGATTTCCTTCTTCTCCCTCAGCACAAGCCTTTAGCCATTCCCCCTGTTTTAGACATTGTGGCTGATGTGTTTTCGGAGTCAAGCCTGACCCTTGACTCCTTACCTCCGGCTCCCAGTAAGCCTGACAGATATTACAGGGTCCCTGACTCTCATAAATTTTTATTTAGAAACCCTGCTGCTGATCCTGAAACTATTTCACAGGGTCCATAGGGAATTAAGGCTTCAACAGCAAAAAACCCTACCCCCTCCGACAGAGATTCAAGGGCACTGGGCAGATGGGGAAAAAAGGTTTATACATCTGCAACCTTGGCAATCAGGGCCTTAAACTGTCAATTTCATATGCTTAAGTACCTGCAACATGTTATGGGATTGCTGAAATGGAAAATTATGTTGATTTCAGAATGTGCAGAAAATAAAGGAATTGCAGGAATTATTGCATGCAACTGAACAAGTTGGAAAGCATACTTTGTAATGTGGTTTTGATTATTCAGAGGCCTCCTGCAGGGCCGCAGTTACTAGATCTGTGATTAGGAGGCATGCCTGGCTAAAGGAACAAAATTTGCCTGATCATGTTAAAGCTAAATTGCTAGATGCACCTTTACAGCATGATTCTCTGTTTGGTATTAAGGCAGAAGAGGTTTTAAAGAAAATGAAAGACAAAGCTAAGTCTATGCAAACTGTTAAAGATTTCTTGCAAATGCAGCCACTTAGATTCAGTAGACACTGGCCTACAAAAAATTGGTCCTTTCCTGTGTCAGACAGAGCTCAAAGGGGCAAATCCAGACGCCCTATGGGTTCCAGGTACCAGGCTCAAGGCTCATACAGGTCAAAGCAATGGGGTGCATCCACCTCCAAATCTGAAGGAGATAAAGCGCAAACCTACAGAAAGCTATCCCAGTGACTTCCCTCTGCCTACACCAAGCACTTATCTTTTGGCAGCACCCTTAGGGGGAAAGTTAGCACTTTTTGCTCACAATTGGCAGTTAATAACCCAGGACAAGTGGGTACTAAACATCGTATCACAGGGATACAGATTCCATGTCCACACTCTGCCAATGACAAATGGTTGGCCAGATCTGCCAAAAAAACAATGGGCAGAGGCACAGAAACAGGTTATGTCCCTCATGGATATGGGGGCCATTCAGACAGTACCAGAAATGGAAAAAGGACAAGGTTTTTACTCATGACTGTTCTTGTTACCCAGAAAGGGCAAGGCCCAGCGGCCAATACTGGATTTATCGATTTTGAACACATACCTGGACATTCCAAAATTCAGAATGCTCACTTTGCAACAGCTTCTGCCCATGCTGGGCAAGAATGCTTGGCTGGTGACTTTAGACCTAAAAGAGGCATACCTGCATGTCCCAACAAGACAGTCGTGCAGAAAATACCTCAGATTCAAGGCTGGCTTAATGCATTACCAATTCTCTGCACTGCCCTTTGGCTTATCTACTGTGCCCAGGGTCTTTACAAAGTGCTTGGCACCAGTAATTGCATTTTGCAGACAAAGAAGTTTTCAGATATATCCTTACTTGGACGACTGTCTCATTCAAGCAGAGAACAAGGACACTCTTCTACGACACCTGGCATTTGTGAAAAGGCTTCTAACATGCCTAGGGTACACTAAGCGAAAATAAATCACAACTGTTACCCTCTCAAAAGATAACATTCCTGGGTGCAAGCTTGAATACAACTGCCCAGATGGCTTAGCTCATGCCAGACAAACTAAGGCAACTGACTACTTAGTTCAAACTGATGGCAACAAAAACCCAGTGTTCTGCAAGACAAATTCTGCAGGCTCTGGGCTTCATGGCATCCTGCATCCTACTAATGCCATATGCAAGACTGCATATGAGGAAACTTCAATGGTACCTAAAAAGTTTATGGCATCAACATTCACACAGTCTGGAAACAATGATTCCTCTCATTCCCTGCCTGCAACAGGAGTTTCTATGATGGGCAAAGGCCTGTCACCAAAACATAGGACGGCCCTTCACTCTATCCCCTGCCAGCCAAACCTTAATAACAGACTCATCAGATTATGCCTGGGGGGCCCACATGGCAGGAAGATGCTTTCAGGGCATATGGGCACCAAATCAAATGCATCTACATGTCAACCAGAAAGAGATGCTAGCTGTTCAAAATGCCCTAACAGCCTTTAAGGACTTACTTCATCCAGGACAACTACTGATAGATGGACAACTACTGATAGACGGACAACACCACAGTCATGTGGTATATAAACAGGCAAGGGGGCACACACTCATACCCCCTTTGCAGATTAGCCATGGCACTGTGGGACACAGCTTTGACCTACCAAGTACATCTTCAAGCTCAATTCCTACCAGGAAAACACACTGGCAGACGATTTAAGCAGAAACCTTATGGATCCTCACAAGTGGAAACTAAATCCACAAGTCTTAAGCATAACAGAAATGGGGAGCCCAGACATAAATCTATTTGCCTCTCCTCAAAATTATCAACTGAAAAGATTCTGCACAAGGACTTATCACAGGCAAGCCTTTCCTCCTCTGTCTGTTCTACCCAAGGTCCTCCTAAAAGTCAGACAAGAGAAGCCAAAGATGATATTAATTGCCCCGGACTGGACCCACCAATACTGGTACCCATTCCTAAGGAACTTGTCTCACTACCGAGCTTGGACCTTGCCTCAAAACCACAACTACTGTCCCAGCAAAACAATCAGATCCTGCACAATCAACTACAGGCTCTGAACCTGGCAGCATGGCTAATCCTGTAATCATACAAACAACACCTCTCAGTAAAGCTGTGATGGATGTCATTTTGGAAGCCAGAAGGCCTAGTGCTAGAAAATCTTATACTGACAAATGGAAGAGATTCTGTTCTTGGAATCAAGCACAAGGAACTGATGCAGCAGAACCACATATTCCTCAGATATTACAATACTTAACTGAGATGCTTGACAAAGGCCTGTCTTTCTCATCAATCAGAATCCATGCTTATGCCATTTCGGCTCATTACAATACAGAGCCACTAATCTTTTCTCTTCCTTTACTAAAGCAATATCTTAGAGGAGCCAAAAATTTAAGGCCTCCTAGAAGATCACCATTACCTTCATGGGACCTCAATTATGTGTTGGAAAAGCTCACCCTGCCTCCATTTGAACCAGCTGCTACCTCTGATATAAACTTTGTATCATGGAAGACAGCTCTGCCACTAGCAATTACTTCAGCAAGAAGAGTTTCAGAGCTACAGGCCCTCATGGCTGTAGAGCCTTTTATCATATTTTACCCAGACTGGGTGTCTCTGAAGACAAATTCTACTTTTATGCCCAAGGTAGTTTCCAGTGTGGCTCTTAACCAAACAATTCATCTGCCAACTTTTTATCCAAATCCGCAGAACAAAGGGGAGAGAATGCTGCATTCCTTGGATGTACACGGATAGCTAAGATTCTACTTGAGCAGGACTAAAGCTCTAAGAAAAACTGAGCAATTACTAGTGTCATATGCTGCAGGATCAGATGGAAAGGCTATTTCAAAACAGACAATTTCAAAGTGGATAAGCCATTGCATACGTTTCTGCTACTTACACCATGGCAAACCTGTGCCCAAGGGCATTAGGTCTCACTCCACCAGGGCTGCAGCTACCTCAGCAGCTTTTCTCAGAGGAGTACCAACCAAGGACAAGAGGCTGCTACATGGAGTTCTTTTCACACCTTTACAAAGCATTACCATTTGCCTCTCTACTCTAAGTCCAGGGCAGGCTTTGCCACTGCAATGCTGCATTTCTTTATAGCCTCACCTAATGCTGTTTAGCTCCAGCCCCCCAACCATAGCTTTGAGATTCTACCCAAATGTAATGACTGCAACAGTGAAACACGAAGAACATAGTACAGTTGTGTACACTTACCATAAATGTAGATGTTTGAGTGTATTCACTGTTGCAGTCCAGGTTACCCTCCCGCCATCCCCCTGTCATTCTACAGTTTATCTTTCCTTCTCTATCTTCTACAACCTATGTGGTGTATTTGCTTGTAGATGAAGGTAGTTTATATTGATGCATGTATATGTATATATTTATATATATATATATATATATCTATATATATATATATATATATATATTTATTTATAATATTGCTACCTTTTTGGGGGAAAGAAAAACTAAAGAAATTGACGTTGGCTGCATGTTTTATACCCCTGACGTCATGGAAGAGAAGACAGCAACCAACGCAGGACCCAGGACTTTGGAATTCAGGCCAACTGAGGGCAACCTGCCAGCAGATTACCCAAATGTAATGACTGCAACAGTGAATACACTCCATCATCTACATTTATAATAAGTGTACACAACTGTACTTCACCTGCTTAGATATTAGTAACTGGTATCTTAGGTGGGATGTTTTGGTGGCAGTTGAAAGTGAATTGAGTTTGTAAAGAAGGAATTGAATTGTGAAGCTGTACCATCAGCTGAAGTAGGTGTGGTAGGTTTAGGGGTTGAAGTATTTCCAGGTTGAAGGAGTTTATTTATGGTGGACCAAAATTGTTTGGAATTATATTTAGCTGTTGGGAAGTAGTGTATTAGTTTTTTTGTCTTTGGGATTTGGCTTTGTTCCTTAGTTGTTTATACTGTAGTAAGTTATCTTCTTTTTTGTTGGTTATCCAGTGTACTCAGGCTTTGTCCCTTTGAGTTGATGAGCAGGTTTTTGGTGGTGGTAGCCATGGGTAAGTGATTTTGTTTTTTGTTTTTGTTTTTTTGCCTAGCAGATCTACGGGGGGGGGGCTGTTTAGGACGCTGAGGAAGGTGGTATTGAATGGTTGCACTTAAGCATCTAAGGGGAGGGTTTTAAGGGGTGATCAGTTAGTTTGTACTAGGGAAAGGAATGTTTTGGTATTAAATTTTATTACAGATTCGCCTGTAAGCAGATTGTCTTGGGAGGGTTAAGGTTGTGCCTAAGTAGATAGGTGGGGGAGATGGTCGCTGATGCTATTGAGGAGGCAGCCAGTTTGGAAGGATGATGATGATTTGTTAGTAAGGGTCCAGTCTAGAATGGAATATCTGTTGCAGGCTTTGTCTATTCTGGTGACCATGTATGAGTTAGGAGAAGCCATGTGGGCTTATGAAGTTGAAGGGGTTATTGCAATTATAAGTTGACTAATCAGTATTTAGACCAACCATTATGATGGTTTCCTGGTGGGAGGTTAGTGATAACCAGACAAAGTCTTCAACTGTGTTAGAATGTTCGCCTGGTGGGATGTAAATGGCCACAAATTAGGTTTTTGTTTATTTTTAGTTTAGTCAGTAGTATTTCAGCATCGTTAAACATAGGTTGGTGTTGATGAGTTAAAGTTCTAGATTTTGTTTAAACATTATGGCTATCCCACCTCCTTGGTTGTTTTGATGGTTATATGTGTGTAGGTTGTAGCCAGAGGGAAGAATTTCATTGTTTTTGATTTCTGGTTTGAGCCAGGTTTCTGTCAGTATGGTTACATCAGGGGAGTACAAGATGAATAGGGCATGGAGGTCATGTTATTTGTTGACTGTACGTAGATTTATCTTTTAAAAAGTGTGTGTGCCCTTTAGGGTTGGTGGGGATGATAGAGAAGTTTTGTGAGGAATTTGTAGTAACTTGCTTTTGATATATATTTGGGGCCAGGGTTAGGGTAGATGTCAGTACTAACTTGTAGAGATTTGTTATAGTTTTTATGAATTTACTTGTCAGTTTGTTTCTTAGGAGCTCTTGAGGTTTTGAGCTAGTTTGGTAGCATTTAATTGGGAAGTAGCCTGTGTGGGTAATGTAGAGGTTAGATCCAGTGTTGGGGTTATGAGTTTTTTGGTGCTGGTGGCTCTTGGTGATGGTGTTGGGGGAGTTGTAGTTGGGGAGAGTGTGCTAATATCTTAGAAGGTAGGCAAGGATTAGCATGATGAAGTTTGTGTGCAGGGATAGGATTTCTAGTGTAGTAATTGGGGGAGATTGTGATATGTAGTAGAGGAGTGTAGTGAAGTGGTGAGAGAGTGGTAGTGTGAAGATGTCTGTGGGTTGGGCTGTGAAGTAGATTGATGAAAGTTGGTAGTGATGGGGTGAGAGAGTGGATTGTGATTAGAAAAGTGAGGATATTTGGAATAGTTTGGGTAAGAGGGGGATGATAAGTATGAGATGGGTGTGGGGAAGATTAGAGATGATTGGGGTGTATCTGTTGATGTTCATAGGTTCATACTAGGCTATCTGCCCTAGGGCATTTATAAGCCTAGCCAGAGTGTGTTTGACTTTCGCCACCCATTTTAAATAAATTTTGCTATGCCCTTTTTCGGGGTTAGTATACTGTGCCTCTAACAGTGACACAGAAGTGATACCTGGGGTAAACCTACGATCTCCCATCCACTCATCAAGATTACTCTTGAAGAGAGTCAATGAGGGACTCTGCCTAACCTGGACTGGGATTTTATTCCAGAGTGAAGGGAGCCTCTGGGTTATGAATCTGTCCCTCCAGCATGTCCTATTTATTTCAGTGCTGAGGTTCAAGTCTCTCGAGCTCATGGCTCAATGGGATTTGGATTTTCTGAGGTGCAGCATGTCAATTAATTCTGGGTTGGACATGGCTTTATACGTCAGGCACAGATTGCCTCTGAGCAGGCGGTATGCCACTGAGTAGAGCTGGAGATGTCCTTCAAGGATGCATCTGCAGTCATAACATATGGGTTGTCCTGCCTCAGGCAGCCCTTCGGTCGGCCGGATTCCAAAGTCTGGGTCTGGCCTTGGCTGATATCGCACTTCACCTGACATCATAGCTCCTGGGGTATAAAGGCATCAGCCGACGCCATTTTCCTCAGTCTTTCTTGCCACGCGGTGCCTGAAGCAGATGCTGTTCGCAAGTGCCGGTCGGTCAGATCCAGAGATTTCAGCTACCGAAGACTTCTAAAAAAGCTAAGTACCCCGTTGGGGACTCTTTCTTGCCTCAGCCGATGTCAGACAAAGTAAATAATTGTTTAACTTGTGGGAAACAAATACCTGTGCTTCCTTCAACCGACGGACACTTAGACGTCGGTCGGAGTTTGCAGAAGAGTTTTTTGGTCCCGCTTTTGCATATAAAATGCCGTCGGAGACTCCGACTGCACATTTAGCCAAAAAACGCAAGGAAAAGGACCGACACTCGCGGCCCACGGTTTCGGCTGAACCCACGGTTAGGCCTACCGCGAGTGTCTCGGTTTCGGCTGAAACAGAGTCCTTCGTTCTTCCTTTGGCCGAAAGCATGCCTCCGACAACCGAGGCCACAGAGGCCCCGGCTGAGTCGGCTACAGAAATTCTTACCGAAGAAGCAGGCACACAAGAATTGTCCGACACCATTCCGTTGGACATCTCTACTCCTGCACGTGGGGCAGCTAGACCCCCTGCTTCTATGTCTATTAAGGCCTTCTCCAGGGCTAAAGCAGCTAAACTTTCCAAGGCCTTACCTACAAAAGCTCCCTCTCACAGACCTTCCTCAAGTTCTCAGATTCTCAGCCTTGCTGAGGACCTTATTTCTCTGATCAGGAGATCCCAACCTCACCCAGGCAGGGCCTCACAACCCCCTCCTGAAAAAAGGCCTAGGACTGAACCCCCTGAACCTCTCTCCTCTGACTATTCCTCGGATGGATCAGATTTATCAGACCATCAGGAAGGACCATACTCACCTTATGAGGATTCGGATGCAGAAGACTCCATTCCTTCTGCCTCCCCCCCAGAAGAATTTTCATTTGGGGAAACTCTACACTCAATGAGGGAACACTTCCAATGGCAGGGTCAGGATTTCTCTGATTCTAGGAAAAGGCTAAGGACTTTTTTACACTTGCCACAGCATAGGCCTTTAGTCATACCACCTGTACTATCAGTTGTTTATGCATACAATGATGCCAGTTCTGCCCCTGATTCTCTTCCCCCGGCCCCTGCCAAACCTGACAGATATTACAGGGTCCCAGATTCTCACTTCCATTTGTACAAGGCCCACGCTGCAGACCCATAAACCATTTCTCAGGGCCCTAAGGGTGTTGCAGCTGCCTCTGCCAAAAACCCCCTACCCTCTGAAAGAGAATCAAGAGCATTAGAGAGATGGGGTAAAAAGGTTTATACATCTGCTACTCTTTCTGCCAGGGCTTTAAACTGTCAATTTCACATGATACAGAACCAGGAATTTTTGTTAGATCCGCTGAATAAAAAGCTTTCTTCTCCTGAACCTTTAGACCGTAAGTCCCTTCAGGATTTGGTACACAATTCTCAGCAGGTCAGTAATCATTTCTTAAAATGTGGCTATGATGCACTGGAGGCTTCATTTAGATCAGCTATGACTGGAGCAGTAATTCGAAGGCATGCCTGGCTAAAAGAGCAGTCCTTGCCAGACCATGTTAAGTCTAAACTCCTAGATGCCCCTATGGAGAAACAAAGTTTATTTGGCTCCCCTGCACAGGGGGTTCTAAAGAAAGTGGAAGAAAAAGCAAAATCTGTGCAAACAGTCACTGATTTTCTGCAGGTCCAACCTCCGAGGTTCAGAAAGAATTGGTCCTTTCCAGACACCTCCAGAGCACAGAGAGGCAGAAATAGATGCCCAAGAGGCAGAGGTCAATCAAGGGGTACCTACAGGGGTCGTCAGTGGCAACCTGCCAACCAGAGGTGTACTGCCACAGCTGCGACTGCAACCACTTCCACAGGACAGACACAATGACTTGGCTCTGATTCCACCTACCAGGGAACAACTGGAAGCACCCTTGGGCGGAAAGCTAGCTTTATTTTCAAAAAACTGGCATTGCATTACAGGAGACAAATGGACTTTGCAAACAATAGACAAAGGCTACAGGTTTCACTTCCACACTTTACCAAAAAAGAGAGGAATGCCAAACCTTCCACCAAGCCAGAAGTCAGAGGCTCTAAAACAAATCATCAACTTACCAAGGATGAGAGCAATAGAAAAGGTACCACCTATGGAACAAGGCCAAGGATTTTACTCCAGACTATTCCTTGTACCAAGAAAAGAAACTCCATGGAGGCCTATTCTCGACTTGTCCGCACTGAACCACATATCTCATTGTACCAAAATTCAAGATGCTGACCCTACAGCAACTTCTTCCCATGTTGGGCAGGGAGTCTTGGCTGGTGACTCTAGATCTCAAGGAGGCATACCTGCATGTCCCTATACGACCAGATTGCAGAAGACACCTTAGATTTCTTGCAGGATCAGAGCATTATCAATTCTCAGCATTGCCCTTTGGCTTATCTACTGCGCCCAGAGTATTCACAAAATGCCTGGCATCAGTAATTGCACATTGCAGGCTTCAGGGAATTCAAATCTACCCATACCTGGATGACTGCCTAATACAAGCGGACAACAAGACAAAAATAATAAAGGATTTGACCTATGTCATACAACTGCTGCAAGCCTTGGGATACACAGTCAACATACAGAAGTCAAGACTAGTGCCATCCCAAAGGATAAAATTTTTGGGTGCAGAACTGGACACAATAACTCAGATGGCTTTTCTCACAGAAGAAAAACAAAAGCAACTACCAGTCTACTTCATGGCATTGACAAGACAAACTCAGCTTACTGCAAGGAAAGTCCTGCAGGCCCTGGGTTACATGGCATCCTGCATAATCTTGATCCCACATGCCAGGCTGCATATGAGAAAATTACAATGGTACCTAAGGAATGTATGGTCTCAACACAGACACAGTCTAGAAACCATGATACCAATCATTCCATGCCTGAAAAAAGAATTCCTGTGGTGGCCTCAGGCCTGCCAGACCAACAGAGGGTTGCCTTTCCACAAACCACAACCAAGGCAGACCATCACCACGGACGCCTCAGACCTAGGCTGGGGGCACACATGGAAGACAAGTGTATCCAAGGCCTATGGTCCCAAGACCAGCTGAATCTACACATAAATCTAAAGGAGATGCTGGCAGTGAAGCATGCAATCGAGGCATTCAAATCATTCCTCCAGCAAGGACACCTGCTGATAAGGACGGACAATACCACAGTCATGTGGTACATCAAAAAACAGGGAGGCACGCATTCCTACCCTCTATGCCGGATGGCAATGGACCTGTGGAACCTAGGCCTGAATCTCAACATTCAACTACAGGCCAGATTAGTACCAGGAAAAGAGAATTCACTAGCAGACAGCTTAAGCAGAACTACCACGGATGCTCACGAATGGATGCTGCATCCAGACATCTTCAAAAACATAACAAAGAAATGGGGAATGCCAGAGATAGACCTGTTTGCCACCCCACTCAACCACCAACTGAAGAAATTCTGCTCAAGAGAATACCACCCACAAGCCTGGAGGGTGGACTCCCTTTCTTTCAGCTGGAAGGCCCTGACAGTTTATGCCTTTCCACCTCTCCCATTGATGTACAAAGTTCTACTGAAGATCAGGGAGGAACACCCAAAGGTAATTCTGATAGCTCCAGACTGGCCAAGGCAGCATTGGTACGCGCTACTGAGAAGCATGTCTCGGACAAACTCATGGCCTCTACCTGTATGGCCTTTACTTCTAACGCAGAACAACTACAAGACCCTGCATCCAAACTTGAAAATGCTGCAGCTAACTGCCTGGAAAATTGCATAAAACAAAACAAACCTGTTTTATCTCAGAGGGTCAAGGACATTATCCTGGAGGCTCGCAGACCCTCCACAAGGAAAACATACTCAGCCAAATGGAAGAGATTCCTCATTTGGAGTGCATCAATGGGAACAAATGTCACACTGGCAAACCTAGCACACATCCTAGAATACTTAGCAGAACTGTTCCACAATGGCCTGTCCTATTCTTCCATTAAGATTCATGCTTCAGCAATTTCAGCAGAGTACAACATGGATCCTCCTATCTTCTCTCACCCTCTCCTCAGACAATTTCTAAGAGGGATCAAAAATGTAAAACCTCCAAGGAAACCACCTCTGCCTGCATGGGATCTCAATTTTGTGCTGGAAAAATTAACACTTCCCCCTTTTGAACCAGCAGCATCAGCAGACTTACAGTTCTTATCTTGGAAACTGCCTTCCTTCTAGCAATCACTTCAGCAAGAAGGGTATCCGAGTTACAGGCATTAATGGCACTGCAGCCTTTCCTTATCTTTCACCAGGATAGAGTGTCTCTGAGAACCAGTCCTACTTTCATGCCAAAGGTGGTATCCAGGGTATCCTTGAACCAAGCTATTCATTTACCTACGTTCTTCCCTAACCCACAGAACAGGGGGGAAAAACTACTGCACACCTTGGATGTACACCGACAACTGCGCTACTATCTGGACAGAACTAAGACCAGCAGAAAAACTGACCAGCTTCTGGTAGCATATGCAACAGGAGTGCAAGGAAAAGCAATTTCAAAACAGACAATTTCAAAATGGATAGGAAATTGCATTCGATTCTGCTACTCTTTTCATGGAAAGACAACTCCTGAAAATATCAGGCCTCACTCCACAAGAGCTACAGCCACCACTACAGCTTTCCTCGAGGTGGCTACCAAAGACATTTTAGAAGCTGCTACTTGGAGCTCCGTGCATACATTTGCCAAGCATTACAATCTTCCTTTATACTCCAGATCCCGAGCAGGTTTTACAACTGCAGTTTTACAAGGGATCTTAACTACACCATCATTATCTTAGTGCCTCCTCCCCCAGTTTGGCTATGGTATTCTACCCATATGTTATGACTGCAGATGCATCCTTGAATGACATAGTACAGTTTTGTACCTACCATAAATGTAGATGTCCGATAGGTATGCATCTGCAGTCAGGATTACCCACCCTCCTTCCCCTCTGTGGTATTCCTAGGGTACTTACCGCTCTCTTAGCTAGCTGGGGGAATCTATTGTGGTGTGTTTGTTTGTATGTAGATATGTATATATACTTTTTGCTTTCTACTGTTTGGAATTTTCTACTTTTATCCAAATTTAGCCTTCCTAGAGGGCACCTGGCATCTGGGGCAAGAAACACTGAGGAAAATGGCGTCGGGTGAAGTGCGACATCAGCCGAGGCCAGACCCAGACTTTGGAATCCGGCCGACCGAAGGGCTGCCTGAGGCAGGACAACCCATATGTTATGACTGCAGATGCATACCTATCGGACATCTACATTTATGGTAGGTACAAAACTGTACTTTTCTTTAACTGGGCAGCATATGGCATCTGTTTGAGCCCTTTGATCCTCTTGGTGAGGTACTTTTGGGGTCTTTTCAGTTGCTGCAGGTGTCTGGTAACGTACATCCCAAAAGGGGCATTGTACTCAATTATGGGCCTGATGAGGGATGAGTGAAGAGGCACGATGACCTCCCCTGATCTAGATGTGAATCCCTTCATGATTAGGTGGGCTATATAAAATGTTTTTCTAACCACTTTGGCCACGTGGTTGTCAAATGAGAGATTGCTATCAACTTGGGTCCCCAGGTCCCTAATTACTTCTTCTGTACTTAATGGAGTACCACTTATGTGGTAATTTGTGGGCAAAGGGGATGACTATACACTTTTTTTGGCGTTTAGCTTGAGGCCATGGCTCTGGCACCAGTTGTCTGTTTCTATGAATTATTATAACAATGTGTGTAAGAAGTAGGGGATGTGATTGGTTGGGATTGAGTATAGGGTATAGCTAGTTGTAGATTAATTGGAGTAGTGGGGTGGGTGGTATATGGTGGTGGTGAGGGAGTGGAGTGAGCCCAAAGGGCGAATGGAGCAGGTAGAAATCGGGCAGACCAAGACGGAAAAAAATCAGTTGTAGTAAAGGTCAGTGCTAGATCTTCAAATTTTATCTTGGTAGAAATGCTGTATGATTAGGGAAAAAATAATGCCAAGAAAAAGCCAAATAATATACTGTGGGAGGTGGAAGGGGGAGAGCCTAATTAATGCATCCCCGGTTAGTGTGCATGCCACCAGCTTTCCTGAGTTACTGAATACCAAAGTTAAAAGTTAAACCTGTGTTAAGAACTTGTTCACTCTTTAGCAGTGATAAGGAAATACTAAAGTGTCACCCTTTTGCCTAAGTAGGTCATTCTATGACGGGACGATCGTTTGAGTTGTCTTGATTGCACGTAAGATATCTGGGGGGGGGGGGGCACATGCTTGGTTTGGCAAGAGGAAAGGTTCTTAACAATTGTTCACTGTTTAGCAGTTATAGGCAAACGGGTGACACTTAAGTATTCCCTTGACTAGGTCATTTTTCTGAAGGGACGATCCTTACATTTCTATGTGTAATCAAGATGATCCAATCTGGGGAAGTCCTTGCACTTGGTTTAGCGAGAGGAAAGGTGGTGAGCACACTGGGGACCATGATGATAAGGAGCTGCTACACTCTATTGTTCCAAGATGATTTAAAAGAGGCACCAGATTGCTGTCCATCCCCACTGAGAGGTATAGTGCAGTGGGGTAAACTACAATTACTGTCTGCATGTCATGAGAAGTTAAATTCCATTACCAGTGATTCTGCAGCAAGAAGCCACTTTTATTTCTGTCAGAATCCAGATATCTGAACATAGTGTTTCAGGAGGTGGCACTGAATGACTCTTCAAATCCATTCCAGCTGCAGCAATGTTCACTTTGTGAAGTTTTGCATATATGTTTTCTAAAATACTGGGATTTTTAGCACTCGCATACTAGCTTATTCCACAAGGCAAGTGTATGTTAAGCTTTACAGCCACGTAGCTAGTGTCTTCCATCACATACCTGCTGCTTCCAATGGTTACAGGAGGTTTATTTCTAGCCACCATATTAGAAGACTAGACAGAGCTATCTAGTGACTGTCTTATCCTCATAAATTTGTTTGCAGTTATATATGTGTGTGTGTGTGTGTATATATTTATATATATATATGTGTGTGTGTGTGTGTGTGTGTATATATATATATATATATATATATATATATGTGTGTGTGTGTTTGTGTGTGTCATATATATATATATATATATATATATATATATATATATATATATATATATATATATATATATGTATGTGTGTGTGTGTGTGTGTATATATAAGCACTCAGATGTGACCACCAAAATAAAAAAGGAGTAGCAGCCTTAATCTGTACTAGCCTACTGAATATCTCTATATCTCTCCTTACAAAAACCCTATTCCTTAGTTCAGCAATGCTGAACTAGTCATAGGAATTCTTAAACTGAATAACTATAAGTATTTGTGTCATGGCCATCTATATCCCCCTTGGAAACAATACTACCACTCTAGAAAACATCCTTCTATGGGCCTCTGCTAACATTAAACTTGAAACATACATATTAGGTGCTGTGAATATTGACTGGAATAGAATCAACAGCAACAATCCCTCCCTATCTATCAATCTTCTTAATTTCACTCAACTAATAAATGATATTACCAGACCTAATCGAACCCCCCCCACCCCAGGGTCCACTCTGGACTGGATCTTAGTGTCCCACCCAAATAATATCTCATACTCTGGTTTATTACCAGACACCATAAGTGATCATCTCCCTGCTGTCATTCACCGAACTACCCACTCCTCCCCTCACCAACACCAATATACCCATACTCGTAATCTTACAACCTTTAACCCTTCTTTATTCTCTGAAACCCTAAAACTAACAAACTGGGACAACCTAAAAACTCTTCCACTAGACAAAGCCATAGAGTCCTTCTATACAACCTTCCTGAGCATCCTAAATAGTCAAGCCCCACCTAGAATAAAACAAATAAAATCCAACTCCACACCATGGCTAACTAAAGACACCAAAACACTCATGCTACAAAGAGATAAAACCTGGAAACTTTATAACAAAAATAAACACCCAGTTACCTTCCAAAAATATAAACAACTCCGTAACTTAACCAAAAAGCTTGTTAAAAAAGACAAAAAATCATATTTTATTAAACTTCAGTCTACCCACTCCAAAAATCCCCATCCAGGTACCAAAATTAATCCCTGCCCTGACAACAAAAAAACTGATACAGAAATTGCTACCCTCTTCAACTCCTTTTTTACTAACTCTATAGCTGAACTCACTAAGTCCTTCCCCAACCAGGTCTCCTCCCTTCCTGTCAATCCTACTGCCCCTTCCTCTCATAAACCCCCCACTCCCAATCCTCCCCAACGTTTTATCTAAAACCCATCTCGACCTCCTACATCAAAAAGCTACTCTCTAAACTTAAGCCATGCTTCAACGCCCCTGACAATATTCCCTCACTCTTTCTAAAGTTTGCCGCAGATGGTATTGCCATTCCCATCAGCATTCTCATCAACAGATCCATACAGGAATCATATGTCCCCATATTGTGGCGGGCAGCCTATATCCTGCCCCTCCGCAAAGGAGGCAAAAACAGTAACATCTCCAACTTCCGACCCATAGCCATTCTTTCACCAATCTCAAAGATCCTTGAAAAATGCATCCATCTCAAACTAATGCCCTTCCTCATGATTAATCAACTCCTTACCCCTACCCAACATGGCTTCCATCCTGGACATAGTACTATAACTGCTCTCCTCTCTTTCGTAGACATAATAAACCTTGCTCGTGACTCTGGAGATATTGTTTCCACCATCGCCCTTGATCTATCCAAAGCATTTGATACCATCTCCCATACCCACCTTCTGAATCATCTCTCTAACCTTAATCTCTCTCAAAATTGCCTTAACTGGTTCCACAGTTATCTCTCTAACAGATCCCAGGCCGTGAAATGGCAAACCGGTATCTATACTTTCCTTCCTACCCCCACTGGGGTTCCCCAGGGGTCCATACTAGGACCTAATATCTTTAATATATCTGTCAATGACTTTCACACCGACATTCCTAACACTAAAATAGTGCAATATGCAGATAACTCCACTTTAGTCTGCTCTGCTCCTAGTCTCACTGAGCTCCAGACAAAAATCCAATTGGCCTTTACAACTACCGAACACTGGATGCTTCAAAACCATCTCTCACTTAATGCCAATACATCCAAAATCCTTCTCTTCTCTCCCTCAAAAACTGTCACACTTGACAAGCAATTCTTAATATCTTCAGCCACACCAACTCCTCTATAGAAGTTGTCCCCTTTGCTAAACTTCTTGGGGTCACTATCGATGAACACCTGTTGTTAAAAAAAACAGAAGCTAGGTTTTGTTTAAAAAAGTTTTTTTCCCTTCAAGGAAAATTGTCTTTAATCCCCTT
>NC_056734.1:960369026-960564551 GCF_019279795.1 Protopterus annectens | reverse complement strand
GTAGAAAATTTAATTCAGAAAGCACCACAACAAGCTAGTGTAATGGATATCCAAATTAAGGGAAAATAAGTTGAAAAGGAAGCAATTGGTCAGGTACCATATCAAGATATTTTGGAGCCTTCCACAGGAAATCAGTGTCAACATTCACTTGAAGCTAGACAGCAAGGAAATGAACAGGAAACGGTGGAAACTCTGGTGCTGTTAAAATTGAGGAGTGATAGACCAGCGAGTTCCCATATGATGGAGCAACAGATGGCACAGGATGAAAATGAGGAGAAGGTGCCACAGGATAATACTACAGAACGTTCTATAGAACGCCCACAGGAAATGGAAAACAAGGGATGTGCCGTCAGTTTGGAAGAAAATGAGCAAAGAGAAGAGTCGCTCGATTTAAAAGACATGGACAGCTATACTAAGATCAATGAGAAATAGATTGCAGAAGGTCAATAAAACCCAAAAAGTCAGAAGTCGGGCAAAACAAATGAATGCAGTAATTAGAACTGTCCAGACATAAACAGGATATATTTTCAAACCACATCAAAAAAAGGACAAGGAAATCCACTGACAGGACATACAGTTCTTTATTACATCCATTCTACATTAATTACATCCTTAAGTGAATACTTCACCACAAAACCTTTTTTTTTTTTTTTATATAGCTAACACACTGAAAAGGAATGCTGTTCAACCTGTAAACAATATCCCTGTTAAATACAAATTCATTCATAGAAATATATACATACAACTGTAATACTTCTGTTATACAGATGAATATCGCCGTTAATATATAAATATACAAACATATATATATATATATATATACACACACACATACACACACATGCATATGCAAATAGATATATGCATACATACATACACATACATACAAAAACTTACATTCACACATTTTCACATAAAATTAAATGCATTCAATATAAATACAAATATTAATTTAAACACTAAATGCAAGTTCCTAACAAATTATTGTACGTTCTTTTAAGCTTAATTTTGCAACCTTTATTAACTTTAATTCAAATGTATTACTAAGCTGCATTAAATATTTAAATTATTTTCCAAATTCATTCCCTGGGGATGTAAAGTGTGAAAATTAATAATCATACAACTTTCCAGTCTGTTCAACTGATGTTTAAAATTACCACCTAAAGATGTGGGACATGCAAGAATGCTGAAAAATAAATTGTTTTCTAACCCTTTGTGTTTTGACAAGAAGTACATGGCTACTGGACCTTCAGGTTTTTTCTTTCTCACATCCCCTAAATGTTCCATAATACGCACTTTAACCTTCCTCGTAGTTTGACCAATGTACCAAAAAATAGGGTCACAGTTACATCCTATGATGTAAATCACACAACTATCACAGTTTTAGTATTCATTAGCCCTATATAGTCTGCCATTAATCTTTGTACCATCTAAATTTTGAACCATATGACAGACTGAACATCTTCCACAGCTGTAAGATCCTACTCTCTTCCCCCATGGCATCAGAATACATTGATTTTAAACTTTTTTTTATTCAATAATTCTTTTAAATTACAAGCAACAGCCTACCCAGTTCACTATTCTAATTAATAGAGCCATCTCCAAGGCCATAATCCCACAAATCAGGAAAACGTCCACTGTAACCCCTTTGCACAAAGGCAGAACCACAAACGACTTAACCAAGTATCATCCCATCTCCATCCTGTCCCCATTATCTAAAATACTAGAAAAATGTATACAAAGTCAGCTAGTAAAACACCTCCACAATAACTACCTCCTTGCCCATATCCAACATGGCTTTTGACCTGGACATAGTACTGTAACAGCCCTTCTGTCCTTTACTAATGTTGTTAACAAGGCTTTGGACACAGGTCTACAAACATCAGTACTTCTACTAGACTTGTCCAAAGCATTCAACACAGTATTGTATACTGAATTAATTCAATGACTTGCAGCTCTAGGATGCTCCCAACATTCCCTTACCTGGTTCTCTCTCTGACAACAATCAGTTAAAATGGTAAAATAAACAATCTGAATATATACTCAATTAAACAGGCCTTCCACAAGGATCAATTCTGGGACCTTTGTTATTTAATGTATTCATAAATGATCTTTATTTAGTCTCCTCTCAAAGTTCAATCATCCAATAGGCTAATTCTATTATATCCTCTTCCAATAAATTCTCTGACCTCCAAAAAAATAACAAATTGCCTTTACAAACACAGAAGCTTGGCTAGGTGATGCACTTCTAAATCCTAAAAAATCCAAGCTATTATTGTTCTCATCAAAACCACCTCCACATGACTTTATAATGTACTCCCAAAGCATGACAAAAATAAAAATACTGAAGTCAGCAAAATTACTAGGTACCATCAATGATGACAAGCTATCCTGTGAGAAACATTCTAAGCACTATTAAAAAACACACTAAATTAGGCAAATATGGACAAACCTACAAAAATAAAGCTGGCAAACACCCTCCTACTTCCATCCCCTCTATACAGTTCCCCCATTTTTACAAATCTACATACATCCCTAAGCAACAAACTACAATCATGCTACCATAAAATAGCAAAATTCGCCACTGGACTACCATATAAAACGCACCATTCTCTAGCCATTAAAGAATTGAACTGGCTTGAATTCCCACATTTCTTTCATTACACCCAACTAACATTAGCTCATAAGCTAATATACAAAGATTACTGCTCCCCTCTGTTTCTTACACTCCTATACCCCCCAGAAACCTTCAATCCACTAATAAACAACTAATGGTTTCAAAACCCAATAAAAGGGCAGGATAAAGCCTGTACTCGTATTCCATATCTATGATAAGAACTCCCTACCTACCTCTATCACACAATTGGATTCTTTAAAAAAACTTTAAACTCACTTCAAAATATCACTTTTGCAGTAAATCCAAAACTGTAAACCACCTTAAGCTATGTCCATCACATCAAAAAGAGAGTGCACCTCCTATCAAGGTCTATAAAATGTTTCCTACAATTATGATCTTAACTGTATATCTTGCTCATAATCTCATTATCTAGATATAAAGGACCACTGTGCTGACATGCAACACAATTTGTGTAAATATTCACAATTCCAACTATAAATAAGTTATGCAAATCTTTCCACACTATATTATTAATATTTAGAAATCATATAGGACATTAAACTGTAAAGAGACTTTTCTCTATGCATTTGTATTGAAACTTTACATGTTGCTGTATATGTATTGTCTTGTATACTTTTTGGATGTGCACGTTATATTAATCTTTAGAAAATCATATAGGCCATAGAACTAAAAAAAAAATATGTATATTGCTGCATGTGTATCGACATATGGATGTGTAAATGGAACTCTTCTCCCTGGGCCTACACTGAAAATGAGTTTTTAGACTCAGTGGACTTTCCCGGTATACAAATGTCAATAAATATTTTTTAAGCTTTTTAATCTTAGAAGCAGTTTTTCAAAAATTCAGCTCTCAGTCTCTTGAGGTATATACTGTTCCAATCCATTTTTTCAGTATCAAGTATTTTATTTTTTAATAAAGTGGATGCCTCTTCCAGAGTGTCAAATATCTTAGTTCCTTCAGAAAGAAATAATTCGATCTTTGCAGGAAAGAAAGTGACTTTAACATTGTGCTTTAAGTTCCTTAATCAGTGTTAAGCAGGACATTCTTTTAATGATTACTGCCGTAAAGTAATGAGTGCCAAATATGACTACCTATTTTATAGGTGGGCTGGACCATGCTGTTTTTAATTTGATCTTATTTGAAGCTAGACAAACTTAAGTTTAAATGAAAGTGGTGATGAATTGTTCGAGGATGATCATAGAGATCTATGTGCCCTTTCAATTCAAAAGGTAAGTTTCAGATTTACTTCATGTTTTATGTAGCCAGGTTAAGTTTATTTTATATTGTCTCACTCATACTTTAAGTACACCATAAATTCTAATGTTAAGTTTATTTTCCAAATCATCTTTATCTATGAGACAGTTATTTTACTTTAAAATAAATTCAGTTTTAGACTCACTTTCAGTTATTCTTCCTGCATGATAATTTAAAGCTTCCATACTGCTGATTTGTGCACTTTGAAACGTTCTGTTTTGGCATCCAGTTTGTCTATTTTAATACATCTTACTGACTGGATGCCTTTTAAACTCGACTCCTGTATACCATCGAGTGGCTCATGTTGAAGTCTCTTCTCTCACACAAGCAGTTAACATTCTGACAGGAAGGTTACAGCTTTTGAACAACTTGAAGGCTATAAATCTTTTTTTCTTACTAAAATTGAATAAATTTAACAAGTATCTCCTTTTTTAATTTTTTGATTATATTTTGCCAGAGAAAAGGTTTCAGTCACAAAGCTTTCACCAGTTGCTGCTCTCAGCCATATTGGCTACACAGCTTTGCTTATATTTTTCTTCTCACCATCACATCACAGAACACAACTTGTAAAATAATCAAGCCCATGTTGGTGTATGCTGCTTTTCCACCAAATAGTACACCAAATGAAATTCAATTAGAAACAAAAAAAAAATCAGGTGAAATATTACTGTTGCTTTGATTTGGCTATAGTTTTTCACTACTGGGGACCATAGGAGCACTTCTCTGGCACAAGGAGCACTTCATCATCACAAAAGACTTAAAACAACCTTCATATGGTAAATTAATCTGTGTGCAACTCAATTTAATACAGCACCCACAGATTGTATTACTTCTAGTGCCCACAAAGTATCTCACTCACACTCAACACTATTACTTCAGATCTGCTGCCATCCCATTATACTAGCGCATCATACTGTTACATTACTAGTGCTGTACAAACCAGTGCTCAGCATGAACAAATACTTCTTTATCTTATAATAAAAGTAATACTTACGTGAGAGATTGTCTTTAAGTGTTGTATACTTGAACCCGGTGAAAGTACCATTTACCATTATTGTGACATTTCCTTCATAGTATGTGATTGGAACAGACATTTCCTTCACAACAAAGAAGCTGATAAAGACAATTAAAAGCACTGAAGAGACAATGACAAAGATGATAAATGTTGCTTTAGCGTAGATGTTGGCACCAACCAAACACACCAGCAAGCATATCAGAAGAATGACTGTGCCATACAGGAAATCATACCAATAGCTGGATGGCAAGACATGTCCTGGAGCCCATGCATTACGACCTGCAAAAGATTTCAGACATTTAGCACTGAATTCTAGGGGAAATAAACATACTTGACATTAGAATTATTTTTTTGGTAATGTTATGTATTGAGTACTACAAGTTAATTGGTAACGTACATTACTTATCAATGTTGAAATAGACACACCTTGAATTCACTACTTCAAAGCATTACTTTTTTCCCCAATCCTCACAAATGAATAAGGCACTGCCCATTCAAAAGATACTGTACAATCTAAGCAGAGACATACGTATGCAGATCACACAGTTACAGATAAGCTAGCAAAGACTGAGCAGGCTGGTCCCTCTTTTCTGGCTGAAGGAGAGAAATGCATTACTGCATGCAGAGCACCAAAGAGTGATGCAGACACCCATGAGGAGGAATGCAGCCTACTACAGCAGGGAACCTATAAAGTCACATATGCATTTAAAGATCACTGCAATGATTGACCAGAAGATTGAATTTTTACTGCACAACATCAAAAGAGGATGTGAAGATAGGTACAGGCTGCCAGCCTCGTCAAATAGAATTCTGTAGATAATTCTGTCATTTGTACATATTAATGTAAGCTACAGGCTTGTTCTCTTAAATGTGAAAAGACTGCATTGGATAATGAACTGCAAAAATGTAACAGTGCACTCTGCTGTAAGAAAGCTAAGTCAAGCATTTTTATGACCGTCTGATGTCAAAATTCTGAGCCAATATGTCTAGAGAGAGGCATCCTGCTTGTTTTAAGACCAGAGTTAAGGTCTAGAATTTGCATGTATAAATGCCCTTTATTACTCTGGTTTCTGACCAGGTGTAAAGAATACAAGTGTCGTTTCTGTTAGCCTGGGAACACAAGAGCAGTGTGAAGAATTATGTCATGTGAAGCAACTCTGTTATCAATTTACAGAGAGAATCAGAGAGCTCAGAGCATTTGTCTTTAGAACATCCAATGTCACCAGCACTGTCTTGCTCTTTATTTAAGTTTATTTTAGAACTGTGTTTTCTCTTAGATATAGCTAGGAAATAGGAAGATTAGACTAGTTTATTTTTCTGTGATGTCAGAACTTTTCTACTGTATTATTTTAAATATTTCTCTGTAATCTCTGAACTCTTGACTAGCACTGTATAGTAAGAAGTATTGTCTTGTGTTTTTATTATTAAATATTTTTAAACCTTTCAAGTGGCTGTTTTATGCAGAGTTAATTTAAGCTCTAGAGTACATTGCATGTATATAGTGATACTGTACCAAGTCACTCTAATAAGCCTCAACTGTTCAGTCACACTTACCATTTGGATAATAATATTGCACAGTAATAATTGGACACCCTTTTAGAAGGGCCTTTGAGTAGCTGATATTAGTGGGTGGTGGCAGCTGGTACTAGCTATTAGACTGATCAGAAAAGGAGCACAGCTGGAGAACCTGTGGCAGCCTTCCCCAGGAGTGTCTGTGTTATTGTTTATAACTCATCTCAAAGTGTGTGTGTGTCAGCAACTTGGGCAGGGAGATGAAGCACTGGTTGGACAGAGAGGGTGTTGGAGGTTTTAGCATGTCCACTAGGCTGAGATCTGGACCCTATAGCTGTGCCAGTGGGGAGTCTTATTAGGGACCTGGAGAGAAAAGGAGAAACCCCACCTGACTAATCTCTGTGTGCTCGAGAGAAATTGTACTTTGTGTGTGCATTTATTATCCTTTCCCTATATGGACGCTCCTCACTGGTGTTAGTGGTGAGGATTGAGGCTCCTTGATTGCTGGGCCAGTGCACTGGCGTCACAGAGGAGATGAAGGCTTATCTGATTAAAGGGGTGGGCAGTGCAGTAGTAGTCTCTTGCTCAGGAGCAATTAGTGTATGATGTGCGTAGAGGGTTAGATGCAGTCCCTCATCTAACTCTCACAGGAAGTTGGAAGGACTTTGTGCAATGATTCAGAAATCCACAGCAAATGGATGAGTGGTACCCACAAAACTAATGCATAATACTCAAAAGATAGTCAGACAAAGACTGTGGCCCAGTATCATTCCACTATACATGGCAGCCATTGCAATGACATATGACACAGCTATTATGGAGAACATGAAATCTGATGAGCAAAAGCTAGAACTACATGATCAGCTAACCTACAGCCAGTACTACCAATCAGTGCTACATGAAAACTGCTATGACTCGAGACGCCCCCTCCCCTTTTTTTTACCTTACTTCAAATAAGTATCTACTGACATGCATTTGTAAATACAGCATGCTAGTACTGTGCTGCAGTTATTAAAACCAGTAAAGTACAAACACTGCAGTCGTTTACTCGACTGGGATAAAGCCAGTCGATTCATCCAAGAACAGTACACTGAAACTATCGCCAGGTAATACCCTCAGTTCACAGAAGGGCGATCTAACCATTTTGGTGGTTAGTCCTCTCATATGGCATTGTCAGTTACATAAAACAGGAATGTCAGGATTTCTCAATGTATCATAAAACAAAACTTCCTTATGCAACTGTTCTGTGACAAGAGTCCAACACACCATGTCACTGATGCAAACAGCATAATCTGCCACCGGCAACCCTCAAGTCTTCTCATCCTCTGTTCTTCCACTATGATGCAAGATGGCTCTGATTTCATTAATTGGCTCTACTGAAGAACCAGTGAGATAAAGTTCTGGAGCTTATCACAGTTGAAACAGAACAGCAGGCAAGCACTCCAGTTCTGCGCTAACAAAAAGTAGTGCACAGTCCTGAAAGTCCCGAATTTTGGATTATACTTTTAAATCACTGAGGATTACAGCCAGTCAATAATGTCATTAACAGCATTTTATACCTATTGTTTGGATGAAAAATGCGTATAGATGCAACTCTTGTTTCAATGTGTGGACCTGGCAAGTGTATTTGGGTGTGTGCATGGGATACAGCATTGCAGAGGATACAGTTCTGCTCGTCAGTTGTCACTTACTTTGCAGAATGACAATTCTGGCTCATATTTTTGCCTGCCCCTTGTAAAACTTAATTAGTAGCATTACCAACGGTCAGTGATTTACCAGACATATTCATACTTGTTAGGAAAATGCAAGTTGATGCAGTACCTGCAGTTATATTAATTCAATTCTTTAAAAAATGCTGCCTTTTTGGTTCTTTATGCAGCAATTTTTCTGTTCCACATAAAATGTATGGTTTTCTGACAAGTTGCTGTGGATTGCAGCCATTAAACATGAATGTCAGACTTTACATTAGCAAATGGTTTCTGAAGGCTATACAGTTTGTTATTCTTGCAACTTTCTAAATGCATATGAGCAAAAGTTAAACTGTATTACTCAGTTTGAATTTTTGTCAATTTTTTTTAATAAAATTAAAATGGTTGGGGATCTGCAATAGTATGCACTATGTGGGTTTGTCATCAGGGAACTGGAATACATTTCTAGGCCATTATGTATTAATTTGGTCTCAAGCTGGCATCCAAGATGTACACAATCATACAAGAGGCTGTAATTCCTGGTCCTGTGTTGTGTTTACACAGAGGGCAAAGTTATCAACGGTTCCCTATTGGATTTTGCCTCATATTTTTGGTCTGATCATAAATAGCACAATTACCATAACAATACATGTTCAAATGAACACTGCTGCAGTAGCCTAAGCTAAATAGGTTATAATATGCTTGGGATATTAACCAGCTATCTTCCAAAGCTTCAGGGCACCTTCCACACTCCCAGACAGCTGGTAAGCTTAAGTTGAGATAAAGTTAGTTTTGGGTGCCAAGCCCTTCAGAGATTTCACACCAACAAGAAGAGGTAGGCTGAATCTGAGAAGGGCAATGCTAGAAGTCCACATCCTGGCATAAAACATACAAAAATAAGGTTGATTGCAGGGAGGAAGCAGAGTGATCATTTGAACAGCTACTGTTAATGGTAAGTTTACTTGCACATTTATACTACATTCTTCATAGGGAATCACTGCTGCAGTAGCCTTATCTAAACAGGTAGATAACCACAGGTTAGACGGAGTGAAGGATGAGGGTCCAGATCCAGGAGTCTCTGGAGACTGGTCCTAGCAAAGCTCGTCAACCTTTGCAAAGCATAATAAACCAAGGACAAAGTTGCTGCTTCCAGAATACTTCTATAATTCAATCCCTTCCAAAAAGCCATAGATGAAGTCAAGACCTTGGTAGAATGAGCCTTCATCCTGCCTAGAACAGTTTTGGTGTGGTGAGTATAACAAAGTAATACCATGAGATATGCGAGAAATGGACCGTTTTGATACCAGTTGTCCTTTATTACCTTCAGACAGCTGAAGAGAAGTTCTGAATGACTGTCATGTCAAAATAGTACTGCAGTTGTCTGTGGACATCCAATGTATGGCTTTTCCTCTCTTATTTTTAGGTTCTGGAAAGATAGGAAGATGGCTAGCTTAGACATAAATGAAGGATTAGTTCTAGAGTTCCTATCTTTGTGGAAAACGAGATCAGGTTGACCCACTATAAGAGCTTACAATTCCAGTCATGGCAATTACACTGCTTTTCATGTTTGATTTTCTCAATTTTTTGTCAAAAAAATGAAATGGTTCAAATGCAGCAAGAGTGTTTTTCTAACACAAAGATCCCAAGGAGAAGCCATTTGTTTTCAAAACAACTTGATATGGAACACCCCAATGAAAAACATTTTCATATCAGATTACACTGAAAGAAAGGGATCCATGGGCAGACATGCTGAAATGGCCAACAAATGAACCTTGAAGAATAAGACAGCCCATAAAGTAGTAACTCACTCAAATAATGTAAAACCAGAGAAGCACTACTCATGAATGGGTGCTGTTTTTTTCTTGGCACCAGTTAGAAAACCTCTTCCACTTACTAAATTACAATTTCCTAGAACATGCTTTGTTTGTGAGAACCACTATTGCCTACGCCAAAAGGAAATCACTACAATGATCCTTGGGGAGTTCTTCTGAATCATCAGAATTACCCTGGATACTTGTGGAAAGGGTGGAAAAGCATAAGAACATTCATTTCCAAGGAAAAGAAAAAAGCATCTGTTTTCCAGGCCTTCCTGTACAGAGTTCTGGAGCAGAATTTTGCCAACTGATTGTATAAAGTGGAGACAAAAAGATCGATTTGAGAAGTTCTCCACAGATGGATCAAACCTTGGAAGACCCTCAGTTCCCAATCACAGCAGTCCTGGTCCTGCTCATCTCGTCTGCCACACACACCTGCTCTGATGGTACACAAGATGGCTGTTGAGTCGCGCTGGAAAGCAATATGCTAGACTTCACAGAAGGCAAGATCAGATTTCTCCTTACTCGTTTATGTGCATCATCACTGTGATGTTGTCTGTAAACACTTGTAGGGGGTCCTGGATAACAGGCAACCAACAGAGTTGACAGTTTTTATAAGAGCTAACATCTTATATTTAGGTGCGTTGGCCTGTCTTGTTCCAAAGACATTGCACTTTTATTCCCATTGACACTGCTACCCAAGCAAAGTCTGAGGTGTCTTTTGTAACAGACTCTGCTAGACCTGTGGGGAGAGGGGAGTAGATCAGAGAACTAGAATCTGAGAAATTTCATAAATTCCAAATTAGGAATATGAAAAGTCAAGGGATACTGAAGCTGGGGACACAGTGATTTCAGGTGCCACTGGAGCTTTATCCTATGGAGCCATGCAAGAGTTATGACAGACTTAGAAATCTGATGAATTCCCTTACTAAAATCTCAGGAATAGATCTAAATACAGATTTTATTTTTGTTCCTGGGGATAGAAAACTCTTTGAAATGAGTGTTCAAGGAGACACCCAGGAAAGCAGTCTTGTGAGAGTCAGAAAAGACTTCTGTTACTTTGGAACCCCAGCCAGTGTAAGGGATCCCTTACCCAAGTGAGAGATTCCAGACACAGACAAGTGAGCCATCTCAATAAGGAAAATGTGAATATCTTGCTTCTCAATAGGCTATCACAGAAGCTAGACACTGTAAGCATTCTTAGAGCAATAGACAACCCAAACAGTAATGCATAGAATGGATAATGTGATCCAGACACAGAAAACCTTAAGGAAAATATTCTCTTCATCTGTAGAAATATGATATGCATCTTTTCAATTTCAGGTCATTAAAAAACTCAAATGGAGAATGAGTGTCCAAATGGACAGATGCTCAAATCAGCAGGAAAATGAGTAGTATTACAGGAAATTAATTCATTCTCAAGTATTTTGAGTACCTCCATGTGGTGGATCCTGTTTTCATAAAATCTCACTAAGCCAACACTGATATACAGACGGTCTTTTTATATAGTATACATCATGGAGAGACCTTTGTTAAAAAAAAATAAAAAGGACAACAGGCTGTACAGATCCCAGCATAAAAAAGGGCCCGATCCTAGAATAAGCACGTGACAGGACTGGAAAAAATTGCAATGTAGAATCCTCAAGATAAACATTCCTGTAATGGCATGATGCTTGGCTCAGGAGGAAGATGCCCCCCCATTGAAGAAAGCAATAACCCACAAAAACCAACAGGGCAAAAGAGAGCTATAAAGATGACAGTGGATAAAGTATTAAGTTAATGTATTGTCCCGTTATGCAAGGAGCCCAGAATTTCTATTTAGAAGCTAGAAAGATTAAGAGAGAAATTAGAGGAAAGAAAAATTCTTGCACAAGAAAAACTGTCAAAAGTTTCAAATGCAAGTTTGCATTCAATACAACAGATCCATGAAAAACATTAAAACTTTGGGCTACATGGAAAAAAAAGGGCAAACTGCAAAAAATATAAATGAAATGCAGAGATTTTTTGAGTAGTATAAAAAAAGACATGGGAATGAAAAATACCCAATACAGTGAAACATTTATGCAAAAGAAAAGGCAAAATGAAAAAAGCAGCAAAGATATTTTTAGAGACATTCAGGCAATGTCACCCGGATATGGAAACATTCACAATAGAAAAAGGAGAAAGTAGAAGATTAATAATGCAGAAGTTAAAAAGTTAAAAAACAGAAATCGAGTTTATGGATTATCTGTGAAATGAAGGATTTAGTGGAGAAAATCCATTGAAGGTAATGTCACAGCATGATGAAACAATGAGTCTCGAAACTAAGGAGACATTGGTAGAATAGGAGGGACCATACTAGGCATCTGCAGATCCAACACTGGATGGTCCTTTTTCACATACATAAAATGAACAGCATCATAACCAGAATTTACATTTTTCTTGCGAAGTAAGATATTTTGGTGAGATGTGTTCTCAGAATCCCCATGTTCTGAAACAGGCTCCCCATCCATACGAAGTAAAATCCATCTCTAACCCTATTTGAGTCCAACCTTTACCAATGGATGGAAGTCAGAAATTCACAATGGATCTGCCTTCCATTTCTCTGGTAGACAGTAAGGCCCAAACTAACATACTCCCCCCCACATAATGCCCATGATGCATATGAACACAATTCAGTTGGGTTGCATGGCTAGACTTATAAAACACCCTGGTGGTCATTAGGCTAGTATATACCTATGAATCTGAAGACTTGCCACATGATCATGCTCTGGATCCTTCTATAGGAAATCAATACCAGTTGCAGCTGCACAGTAATGGATGCAGCAGGAGATGGGGGCAACTCTGAAACAGGCAATGCTGTGTAGTGATAGGTCAATAAATTCCCATATAAAAGTGCAGCAGATAATTTGGGATTCCTCTGAAGAGGATTTGTCACAGGAAGATGTTCTGGAACTTTGTGTAGAACCTGCACAGGAAATTGAGAGAAAGGATGCTCTCAGTTTAGAAGCAAATGATCTAAGGGAAGAGCTGCTTAACTTAATAGAGATGGATAAACACTTTAAGACTGATGAAATAAATAGAATACAGAAAGTAAATAAGACCAAAAGACTAGTAAAATAAATGAATGTAGTCAGCAGGACTATAGAGAGAAATTCATATTACATAACATTATACAAGATACATTTAATGTACAGCTACATTAATAACAGAATGAATAAAATTCCACCATGGAAGCAACAAATCGAAAAAAAAAACTGCAAAGCAATTAAGACAAGTGTTACTGTTAGAGGAATAAAGATGGAACAAAAAACTATAAAGGTACAACATGGTAAAAGCAATGCACAGTTTCAAAACAGACCAGGATTTATCATGCATTACTACAAACAATGCAGCACAAGCAGAAAATATACAATCACAAACATAAGTACAAAATAAGCAATTCATTGATGCCCCAAAAAAAGTTCGAGAGAATCGGGGAAAAAAGCAAAATGAATAGAAACACCACCAAAAAAAAGAGACATTTTTGAGAAATAGTTATAAAGACTCTGAAATATAAATATGTTGAAAGGATAGAAAAATTAAAAGAAACCCAAGGAGTTCAAATATAGAGGATAACAAATGGGATGAAGTAATGGACAGAGAAATTGTAACAAAATTAAGAAAATCGCCTTAATGGAAAACCCCAGGCCCAGATGCTGTACCTATATGTGCATCCCAAACTGACACCAATATAACAGGAAAAACTATACTCCTCCTTAAGACAATCTGCAAGTCATCCTAAAAACTGTAGACCAATAACTTTTAGTTATGTACTTACCATAACTTTAGATGTATGGGATCCATCTCGCCTACATTCTCTACAGATGGGTTCGGAGCCGATCCTCGGCTCCGACTCGGCACGCTATACAATAGAACGAAGTCTCTTATTGGCTGAGTTACCTCATATCCCAAGCTGCACCACTACTGCTTCCCCAGATCTTGTTTGTCCGCACACATGCGCACACACATAGACTGTTGTTATAAGATTGCCAGGTGTTTCAAGAGAGGAAAATATTTGTATTCGGACCGTCCGGTCTCTTCTGGCCTCCAAGGCAGGGGGAAGGAGGGTGGGTTATTAGGAATGTAGGCGAGATGGATCCCATACATCTAAAGTTATGGTAAGTACATAACTAAAAGATGTAATGTGATCCTATCTCGCCTACATTCTCTACAGATGGGACAGCGTCCCTAGCACCTAATTCCTGGGTGGCTCATTGGAAAACGGTCCGGAGAACCGTGGAACCGAAGGAAGCTCGACCCCTAGATGCCACATCCAATTTGTACTGAGAAATAAAGTTTTGTAGAGAATACCAGTAGCAGCACAGATGTCATTAATAGAGAGCTTGGAATGAAAGGCTGCCGAAGTGGCCATAGCCCTGGTAGAATGAGCTTTCACTGGAATTGTAAGCTCTTTATTTAAAATGCGATAAATATGACTGATACAGTCTCTGATCCACTTGGCAATAGTGACTTTCGTGATGGCTTTGCCCAATTTATTGTCCGAAAAAGACACAAACAGTTGATCTGATTTTCGTGCTTGGTGTGTCCTATCCAAATAGAAACGTAATTGTCTGTGCACATCTAAGCTGTGAAAGGTATACTCAGCTCTGTTTGAATACTTAGGAAAAAAAAACGGTAATTCCAGTGATTGTTGCAAACAAAAGTTAGAACAAACCTTTGGTATAAAGGATGGGTTTGGTCTGAGAGATACTCTATCCTTGTGAAATACCAGATATGGTGGTTTGACACATAAGGCTTGAAGTTCTGAAACTCACCTGGCTGATGTGATAGCAACTAGAAGGGCAGTCTTCCAAGAAAGAAATTTCAAGTCACAGGTTGCTGCCGGCTCAAAGGGAGGTGCAGTTAATGCGCCTAACACTACGTTAAGGTCCCACGGTGGTGCGGGATGAGATATAGGGGGCCGTAGAAGCCAAGCTCCTTTAATAAAAGCTTTGCACAACTTATTGCTTATTAAAGGTGGTTCTATGTTCTCGTGAAAATTGGAAATAGCTGCCAATTGAACTTTGATGGTAGATACCGAACAACCCTGGTTGAACAAGGAAGTTAAAAACTTCAGAACCTCTGACACCGAAGCTGTCATAGGGTCTAATCCTCGGAGTTGGGCCCAAATAGCAAACCTCTTCCATTTACTGCTATACATCTTTTTAGTAGAAGTCTTGTGGGCCGAGGACAAAATATGCAAGACTTCAGGGTCGAAAGAATGGCTCCTAACTATGGTCGGAAGAGGAGTAGCCAAGCTGCTAGCTTCAATGAATGTAGGGACTGATGTAGCTGTCCTGACTGATGCGTCAGGAGGTCCGGAACTTGGTCCAGGAACCAGGGACCGTCCGGACCGTCCCATGCATACTTGCAAAGAAAGGGGAACCAAACTTGACGAGGCCAGTATGGGGCGATTAGAATCATTTTGCTTCCCAAGCGAATCGCCTTCTGAATCACCTTGGGGAGAAGGGGAACCGGTGGAAAAGCGTACAGCAGACCGGAGGGCCAAGGTTGGACCAGAGCATCCTTGGGGATCTCCCCCGGAACTGGAATGAGAGAAAAGAACTGCTGGCATTTTGCGTTGAGGGGAGTTGCGAAAAGATCGCAACATGGAACTCCCCATCTCGTGAAAATCTGTGTTACCACTTTGTGATTCAAGGACCATTCGTGAGGGGAGAGAATAGACCTGCTCAGTCTGTCGGCTATCACATTGGATGTCCCCGGAATGTGTGTTGCCACTAGAAAGTGTTTGGTAGCAATCGCCCAATCCCATACCTTCATGGCCTCTCTGCAAAGGGGGTAAGACCTGGTCCCTCCTTGCTTGTTCAAGTACCAGACTACCGACATGTTGTCGGACTGAATGGCAATCGTCCCCTGGGGGAGGTGATCGTGCAGTGCTTGCAACGTTAAAAGCACCGCCCTCATTTCCAGGATATTGATGTGGAGAAGATTCTCGTTGTAGTGCCACGTGCCTTGGACCGACCTGTCCAGATAATGTCCCCCCCACCCTGTCTGGGAGGCGTCCGTAGTCAACGTGGCCGAGGGGGATGGGGGAACGAAGGGTCGCCCCTGATCCAGGTTGGAGGAAAGAAGCCACCAACGAAGATCCTGTTTGCACGTCTCTGTGATCAATATGTGGTGACTGAGGGGGAGGTCTTGATAAGACCACTGGACTGAGAGGAGCCACTGGAGTATCCTCATATGCAACCTTGCCAAGGGGAAGAGAAGAATGGTGGCTGACATGGAACCTAACAGCTGCAGGACCATTCTCGCTGGAGCGCGATGTCTGAGGAGTAACGCCCGAACCTGAGACTGCAATATTGCTATCCTTTCCGCAGGAAGATAGACTCGCATTTGCCTTGAGTCTATTTCTGCACCAATAAACAGAATACGCTGTGATGGCAGCAATACGGATTTTGTCCAATTGAAGGGGATTCCTAAGGAGTTGCCTAGGGAGATAGTGGCTGCTAGAGTTTTTAAGAGTAGATGCCTTGAGGTGGCAGTTAGGAGCCAGTCGTCTAGGTATGGAAACACCTGGAATCCTAGACTTCTCAGGTGAGCAGTCACCACTGCCAAACATTTGGTGAACACCCTGGGGGCTGTGGTGAGACCAAAGGGCAGTGCACGGAACTGGAAATGACTGTCCCCTAGGCTGAAGCGCAAGTGTTTCCTCGACGCCGGATCTATCAGAATGTGATAATAGGCGTCTTTGAGATCTATGGAGCACATCCAAACACCCTTCTCCAGAAGCGGGAGAATGGTTTGCAAGGTGACCATCCGGAATTTGGACTTTTTGACTGATCGGTTTAACCTGCTGAGATCCAAAATGGGCCTCAAGTCCCCGGTCTTTTTTGGTACCAAAAAGAATCTTGAGTAAGTCCCTGATCCGGCCTGATCTGCGGGGACAGGTTGGATGACTCCTTTTTGAAGCAGCTTTGAAATTTCAATGGCTGCCAGATCCCGTTGACTGGGTGGCGGGTCCGGGATTCTTTGGGATGGTGGGGGGGTTTGAGAGAAGGGAATGGTGTAACCTCCGGCGATGATTCGGAGCACCCATTGGTCCTGAGTGATACTTTCCCAGGCCTTTAGGTGCCTCAAAAAACGACCCCCGACTGGCTCCAGAGCTGCACAGTCGGGCACTCCTTCAGGGATGCTGGAAGGAGGAGGAGCCACGAAAGGACTCACGGTCTCCAGTGTTGCGGGGGCCTCCACCGCCTCTGGGACGGCGTCTCCCTGAAAAATTTCCCCTTCCTCTGCCTCTAGAAGGGGAATCACTCTGCTGCGATGAGTAAGGCTTTTGAGACTTACAGAACCACATTTTCCCTCCTCTTCGAGCCTTGGGATAAGGTCTGAAGGGAGTGGAAAACCGGGCCCCTACGGCAGTTAAAGTCTTACCCTCCTGCTCGCAGTAAGTCAAAGTGTCCTTTACCTTGGGTCCAAAAAGGGAGGACCCATCGAAGGGGGCGTCGGCAAAGGAAGACTTAAAGGCCTCCGCAAAGTGACACAGGCGTAGCCAGGCTGGTCTCTGCTGAGCAACACCTGTGCCCGCCGCTCTGTTCGCTCCTTCGGCTGCATACGAAATGAGCCTCATGGACGAGTTGGATAGGGAGGACAGGGTAGCCAACTGGGAGTTAACTGTCTGGGCTAACTGCTCAGGTAAGTTACCGAAGAGGGTATCCGAAAGCTCCTTGACCAGATCCCTCTGCAGTCTCGTAAAATGCGTCAAGTAGTTCAGAGACCTTAATGTAAAGGTTGCTGAAGCAAGGGTGCGCTTCCCATATCAATCCATGCTCCTAGACTCCTTATTAGGAGGATGGATGGACGTTGAAGCCTCTGCCACATCTTGTTGGGTGGCAGATGCCACCACCACCAAGGCATCTACAGCCACACCTTTGGAAAGAAAGTCCTTATCCGGGGGTACCGACAGGAATTTATTGGGGCGAGCTGGCACCGGTTCAGAGTCCGGGTGTTCCCACGCCCTTCGAGAGATCAAATCCAGGAGCTCATCGAAGGGCAGAGACACCCAGGAGGCAGAGGGCTGAGCCCCGAAGGCCTTGAGGAACACAGACCCCTCAGCAGAAGGGGGTTTGGACTGCCAGTCTCCTCGTTGCTTAAGGATTTCCAAGATGTCCGCAAAGGATACATCATCCGAGGACGACTTGGGGGACCCTTCCGCATCATCGAGGTTGGTATCCGAGGTAAGAGACTCATCAGGGGAGTCAACGTGCTTCCTCTTGCACTGTCTCTTCCTCGGGGGTTCCTCTGAAGACATTTCGGAGGGACCTCCAGGAAGGAGGGAACCCCCAATGGGGGTAACCTCAGGCCCCAGGGCTCCGCTGTCATGAGACAGGGGGATTGCAAAGGAACCAGTCTCCGTGCCAAGGGAAGGTGGTGGTGAGATGGTAGAAGTGGCCAGAGAGGATTTGGCCAAGGCACTCCTCATGGCCTTGAAGGCGGGACCCCCAGATTCCTGGGAAGGTTCAACCCCCAAGGCCACAACAGCAGTCGGAACTCCCGCCGCCGACACGCCGAGAGGGAGGCTCGGAACCGAAAGGATCGGTCCCGAAGCATCCCCCCGGGGCCGACAGAGGAGGTCCGCGTACCGAACACCGACCCGAAGGGCGGGGTTGGAGTTAGGGTCGGAACCGACCCGACAACCTCCACCGGCTCCACCAACACCGACTCCAATGGCGCCGAAGCTGTTGGAGGAGGAACCGAGATGGCAGGGTGGGAAACCAGCTCCAGAGCCGACTGAGCTGGAGCCGAGACCAACTTTTGAAAGACCGGAGACTGAAAAAGCCTTTGAAGCACCCTGTCTACATCCGAATCGGACATCCTCGACGACCGAGAAGAGACCGACCGGGTCCGAGTCGACTTCTCCGCCGGCTCCGAAAGACTGGGGGACCGGCTCCGAATGGTTTCGAGAAGTATCGGCGCCGAGGGAGATTCCAGCACCACTGTAATTTCCCTCGGAGCCGATGTGGACTTCAGCACCGAAGGGGAAGAGTCTGAGCGGGCAACCTTCATCGGCTCCGAAGGCAGTGGAGCTGATGGAGATGACTCGCCTCTCGATGCCCGAGCTCTCCGCTCCGAAGCCAGAGGAGTCGAGGCTGGAGACATCGAGGCAGACCGTTCCGCCCTCGGCTCCAAAGTCCGTGGAGCCGACGGAGAAGCCTGCCTTGACTTTTTTGCTGCCGGATCAGACGGGCTGGTCGGAGCCGAAGATTTTTTCTTCCTCGACGGGGAAGAAGAAGAAGAAGATAGGGCTTCCTCAAAGGAAGGGGTAATAAGCCCTTTCAAAATCAACTTATTTTTCCTCTCTTGGAGCACGCGAGAGGAAAAAGCGTGGCAAACGCTACAGGATTCCTGGAGGTGCTTCGGCCCCAAACAGTATACACATAAAGAATGATCGTCCGTAATGGACATTTTATAATTGCATTTAGAACATTTTTTAAATCCTGATGGCCTATGTTCCTTCGACATGGCTATCTACTTCAACACTGACTTCAAAGAGAAAAATAACACGTAGACTAGGGCAAGGTCCCTCTAAGTTAAACGGGATCACTTACCACCAAGAAAAAATACAATTTACCACAAAAAAAATTTTAAACTACACAATCACAAAATGAGTAGCTGTTAAACAGCTCTAACTAAGGCGCGTGGGCTAGGCAAGGCCCCTCTAACTTAAACGGGATCCTTCACCATCGAAGAAAATACAATTTTACCACAAAATTTAAAAATACTCAGTCACACAACAATAAGTAGCTGTTAAAACAGCTTTTGGGTAAGTTTAGCGAAAATTCTGACAGAAAAATAATCACCAAGAGGCAGTTAGCTCAGCCAAGTCAGAGACAACGTCTATGCTGTAGAAGCGGCAAACGAGATCTGGGGAAGCAGTAGTGGTGCATCTTGGGATATGAGGTAACTCAGCCAATAAGAGACTTCGTTCTATTGTGTAGCGTGCCGAGTCGGAGCTATCTGTAGAGAATGTAGGCGAGATAGGATCACATTACATCTTGCCTTCAGATGACAGATAAATTATATAATTAAATTGATACAAAGTTTATAGCCATGGCAACAGAACAAAATGGTAACAAAAGATTGTCATATATATAACAAAGGATAATTTTGTTGCTAAATAAAGCCATAATACAGAACTGGGAAAAGGGGAAGGATTCGAGTATGGCAATGTGTAGATTACAAAACCAAAAAAGCATCTGACAACATCCCACATTCATAGATAAGGAGTTCTTACAGATGAATAAAATACATCCCCTACACTACTGAATTTCATTACAGTGACCATGAAACTGTGTCAACCTACTTTGCAGTAGCGCCATGACAAAGAGCAAACTATTATCCTAGGGTTAAAAGTTCAAATGAGGATATTCCAGGGTCAGTATTTGTCACCACTGCTGTTTTGTCTTGCTCCTGACCCAGCAAGCTGTTTGCTTAACAGATTAGGCTGCGACTTCAATCTGATTCCCAGAAAAAGTACAGTTTTGTACCTACCATAAATGTAGATGTTCGAGGATCCACATTGCTGCAGTCCTAACCATTGGGTAGTCCGCTGTCCAGTCGGCCCGAATACCAGAGTATATGGCTGACGTCGGTCAGGGCGCATTAGACTGACGTCAGTACGTCAGGGTACTAATGCATGACACGCCATATCCTCAGTCTTTTCTTGCCCCAGATGTCAGAAGACCCTAAAAGACAAGGCCCAAACCAAACAAAAAGCCTGCACCAAACTTATATCCAATATATATATATATATATATACATGTACAATAATATATAGCAACTCACACCATCACCCCTAAACACAGAGGGGAAGGAGGGTAAATTGGACTGCAGCAATGTGGATCCTCGAACATCTACATTTATGGTAGGTACAAAACTGTACTATGTTCTTCATTCCACATTGCTGCAGTCCTAACCATTGGGTAGAATCCCAAAGCAGAGGTAAGGAGGCTGGCAAATCATAAGGAAGCAGGAGCTGTCAACATGCCTTGCAAAATAGCTGTGGCAAAACCAGCCCTAGATTTAGAGTAAGAGGAAGGTGGTAATGCTTAGAGAAAGTATGCACTGAACTCCAAGTAGCTGCCTCCAAAATATCCTTAGTTGCCACCCCTTAGAAATGCTGTAAGTGGCAGTAGCCCTAGTGCAATGGGGCCTAATCCCAGCTGGAATCTCGTTGCCATGATGGGCATAACAAAATGAAATGCAAAACCCAATCCACTTAGAAATAGTTTGCTTAGACACAGGCTTGCCCTGAGAACTCAAAGCAAAAGAAACAAACAACTGCTGAGACTGCCTGAAATCCTTAGTCCTGCTTAAATAATAACGCAACTGCCTATGTACATCTAAAGTGTTTAAAATCTTTTCCCCTTTATTTTGGGGATCTGCATAGAAAGTAGGCAAATGAATAGTTTGGTTTAAAGCCACACTAGAAACCACCTTAGGCATAAAGGAAGGATTAGTACGTAATGATACCCTATTCCTTATGGAAAATCAGAAAGGGCTCTACTGCCATAAGGGCCTGCAACTCAGAAACCCTTCTTGCAGAAGTAATTGCCAACAAAAAAGCAGTCTTCCGTGACAAATATTTCAAATCAGCAGTACCCGCAGGCTCAAAAGGTTGTAGAGTAAGTTTTTCCAACACAAAATTGAGATCCCAAGCAGGAGTAGGAGCTCTACGTGGGGGTCTTATATTCTTTGCCCCTCTGAGAAACTGCTTGAACAAAGGATGCGAAAACAATGGTGGGTCACAATCATAGTGAGCTGAAATTGCTGCAGCATGAATCTTAATGGAAGAGAAGGACAAACCTTTGTCCAATAACTCAGTAAGATATTGAAGAGCCACACTCAAATTAGGCTCAGAAATATCCAAATTCCTTGCACTCCAAAATAAAAATCTCTTCCATTTTTCTGTACACTTTCCTTGTACTAGGTCTTCGAGCTTCCATAATCAGATTAAAAAGTTGTTGCGGAAGGTGAGATCGGGTGTATCTCAAAACAGAATATGCAATGCTGGTAGATGTAGAGAGCGAAGCTTGACATTGAGCAGGTGGCCTTCTCTGAGACAACAGGTGCGGAATCAAGGGTAAAGGCCATGGAGGCTTCTTTACTAGACTCCTCAGTAATGGGTACCAGTGCTGCCGAGGCCAATCTGGAGCTATTAAAATCATCCTTGGCTTGTCTTGTCTGACCTTTAGAAGCACCTTTGGAAGAAGAGGCAGAGGTGGAAACGCATACACATGAAGATTTTTCCAACTGAAAGAAAGAGCATCCACTTTCCAAGCTGTGGGATGTAACCTCTTTGTGCAAAACTTTGGCAGCTGGTGGTTTAGTGGAGAAGCGAACAGATCTATGTCTGGAGTTCCCCAGGACACTGTCAACCTTTGAAATACATGAAGATCCAGTTTCCACTGGGGATCCATGATTTGTCTGCTTAACACATCTGCTAAGGAGTTCTGTGCTCGGCAGAAACCTTGCCTGAAGAGTTAGTTGCAAGCTGAGCGCAGTCTCCCATAAAATCATTGCTTGCCTGCACAATGGGTAAGAATGTGTTCCGCCTTGTTTGTTGATGTACCACATGACAGTTGTGTTGTCTGTTAGAATCAACACCTGCCCTGGAAGAAGCAACTCCTTGAAAGCCATTAATGCAAACTGGACTGCTAACATCTCCTTCATGTTGTTTTGTAGGTGCTGTAGTCTCGCAGGCCACTTGTCTTGTATCCACTTTCCATTTAGATGAGCTCCCAAGCAATGTCCGAGGCATCTGTCGTTAAAATCTGACTCGGGTCAGGCAGGGTCAGAGAGAGTCCCTAGTTTAGGTGACATTCCTGAGCGCACCACAAAAATTCTTTTGAAGGCAAGGTATCAATAGAATGAGAGTGTCCAGATCCAGGCAGTGCTGTGTCCATACATTTTGAGATACCATTGTAGCTTCCTCATATGCAGTTTGGCATTGGGAAGCACCAGAATACAAGATGCCATGAACCCTAATGCTTGAAGGACTGTCCTTGCAGTCAGCACGGACTGATGAGATAGTTGATGGAAGTAAAGTGATAGACTCTTTTGTTTGTCCGGGGTTAAAAGGCCATCTGGGCTGCTGTATTCAGTCTCACACCCAGAAAGCACATGTCTTGAGAGGGTACTAGACTGGACTTTATTTCGTTCACAGAATACCCTAGGCATCTTAGCACTGCTATAACATATTCCAGATGCTGTAGAAGGTCTTCCTTTTCTTGAGCCAGAATCAGGCAGTCGTCCAAGTAAGGATAGATTTGAATTCCTTGTAGCCTGAAGTAAGCTATCACTGGAGCCAGAACCTTTGTGAATACTCTGGGCGCAGTAGATAAGCCAAAGGGCAATGCAGAGAACTGATAATGAGAATTTCCAGCTCGAAACCGCAGATACTTCCTGCAACTTAGCCTTATAGGCACATGAAGGTAAGCTTCCTTGAGATCTAAAGTTACCATCCAGTGATCTTTGCCCAGCAGAGGTAAAAGCTGTTGTAACGTCAACATCTTGAACTTGGGAATGTCCAGATAAGTGTTGAGGAGAGATAAATCCAAAATTGGTCTCCACATGTTTCCCTTCTTTGGTACTAGGAACAGGCGAGAATAAAATCCTAGGCCCCTTTCTGATACAGGGACTGGCTGAATGGCCCCCATCTGGAGTAACTGAGAAATTTGCTTGTGAGCCTCTTTTCTTTGTTGAGGAGGAACGTCTGGCATGCCTTTGAAAGGGGGCAATGTATGGAAATAAAACCTGTAACCGTGGTGAATGATATCCAACACCCATCTGTCTTGAGTAATTAAATCCCAATTTTCTTTGAAAAGAGACAGTCTTCCTCCCAAAGGAGCTGCCAGGCGAGAATCTACTGGCAGCTGAAAAGGCAGGTCATTGGGTCTGTTCTGAAAGGACTGACCCTGCCCTCACCAGAAGTCTGAGCAGGTGAACTCCCTGTTCTAGGCCTAAAAGAACCTTGAGCTCTGCCCCTACCACGTCTAGACCTACCCCTAGACTGGGAATCATAAGCAGGATATGTCCACCCCTTAGCAGGCCAATTTCTACTAAACTTGGTTGCACCTGCAAAAAATCTTTAACAGTTTGCATAGACTTAGCTTTGTCCTCCATTTTCTTTAAAACTGCTTCCACAGGTGAACCAAACAACACATCAGACTGTAAAGGAGCATCCAAAATCCTTGTCTTAACTCAGCTAAATTCTGATCCCTCAACCAGGCATGCCTGCGAAGAACAGAACTAGTGGCAGCCACCCTCGAGGAGGCCTGTACAGCATCAAAACCACATTGCAAAGAATGCTTACCCACTTGTTCAGACACATGAACTAAATCCAGCAACTCTTTACACTCAATACCTTCCGCCAAAGCATCCACCTTAGATTTCAATTGTGAAAGGAGATAATTTTGATATTTTAGCATGTGAAACTGACAATTTAACGCTCTCATGGCTAGAGTGGAAGAAGTATACACTTTCTTTCCCCACCTATCCAAAGCCCTTGCCTCTTTATCAGTGGGAACAGGATTTTTAACCACAGAGGCCTTAACACCTTTAGGCCCCTGAGAAACAGTTTCTGGGTCCGCCCTAGGACTCTTAAACAAATACTTATGAGCTGGCACCCTATAGTACCTATCAGGTTTAACAGGAGCAGGAGGCAAAGAGTCAGGGTTCAGGAAAGCCTCTGCAAAAACATCTTCCACCACATTCAACACAGGAGGTATAGCTAAGGGCCTATGTTGGAGTAAAAATAAGAATTCCCTAAGCCTTTTCCTGGAATCAGAGTAATCTTGGCCTTCCCATTTAAAGTGTTCTCTCATGGAATGCAGAGCATCTGAAAATGAGAAATCCTCAGGAGGAGAAGCTGTAGGTGTGGAATCATCCACATCAGAATCAGAATAAGGTGGAAACTCCTGCAAGTCTTCCGCAGAAGACTCTGAAGCCTCTGAATACTGTTCCAAACACTCAAACTCAGGTTCCACCCTAGGCCTCTTATCAGGAGGGGGCATAGAGCCTCTAATCATAGTAATTAAATCTTCTGCCATTTTAAGCATATGTTTCTTAGGCACAGAACCTGAAGTGCTAGGAGAAGCCCCCACTGAAGCTGCACTTGGTCTACCTCTCAAAAAAGTTTTGGAAACAGTAGGAGAAGCTCTAACTACCTTGGGAAGAGAGGGAAGAACAGTTACCTGAGAAGCCCCCTCAGCCTGGCCTACTTCCTGAGAAGGCACATCCTGTAACAGTAAAGTCTCTGCCTGAGACTCCAAAGAAACTCCTGGCAAAACCTCCGGCTCCACTGAGCCTTCTAAAGAACCGACGTCTGGGACTGCCGGTTCATCAACCCTAGGCTTCGCTGTTTTGTCCTTGTGCTTTTTGAAGCGGCCGGAGCATCCGGCATTTTATAATTGCAACGCTTCCCAAACACTAACCTGGCACAGTCTAACCGTCTCTCTTAATAGTGCGTTTGTTAAACCTAGCACAAGGGCGGCATCCAACAACGTCGTGCTCAGGCCCTAAACAAGGTATACACAAGGTATGGTAATCCCTATGAGGTATCTGTTTCCCACAAGAAATACAGTTATTCACTTTTCTGACATCCGGTTAAATACTGAGGCAAGAAAAACCAAAATGTTCTAACGGGTACTTAGCCAACTCTGATTCGGTCTGAAACTCCGACTTCAGAAAATTTCAGAACGCCAACCTGCACTCGCAAAACTGCTTCTGCATCGGACCATGCGGCAAAAAAGACTGAGGATATGACGTCGGTCCTGCGCATTAGTACCCTGGCGTACTGGCGTCAGTCTAATGCGCCTGACCGGCCAGCCATATACTCTGGTATTCGGGCCGACTGGACAGCGGACTACCCAATGGTTAGGACTGCAGCAATGTGGAATGAAGAACATCAAGATTTTTTTAAAGGCTTCTCGCCTACTTTTGGTGGATGATTCCTAAGTATTTGAAAGCACAACTTCAAGCGATTAAAACTTTCTCAGATGCAAGAAAGTCATTTGGTTGTGATAAATCTGCGTGAGCAATGTTTAAAGCGGGAAAGTTGCAGTACCAAGAAAACATTAGTCTTGGCCAGGAATGTTATATAAATCAAATTAAGCAAGAATGAGTGTATAAATAGTTGGTAATTAAGGATGGTCAATAAAGCACAAACAAATGAGACAAACTCGGTGAGGAATACTTCAGACTAAACCAATACTGAAAACAGCCCTACAGGAATAAAGTTCATGGTAAAAACTAGTGTGCTCTTTCTGTTTTTAGTTTTGGGGTGATTGGCCCCAAAAGGTACTGGATCAGTTGGAGAAGAAAATAAAACTGTTTCTTATTTATGTCATGATATATAAATGTCCATGAATACCAAGATTATATACTCCTTGTTCTGGAGGATGTATGGGACTCCTGGAAACTGTCATGGGACTACATACATATCTGCTAACCTCATTACAGCCAAACTTTGTGAAAGTTTTAAAACATGAGAAGCAGTCTAAAATGACTTCTCTGTTTAGTTTAGCAGAAGGATATCCGTGTCAAGTGGACACGGAAATCAAACCAGAAGTAGACAAAAATCAGACAGCAACTAAATGTGTCAAAAAGAATACAAGGATCAAATGAGAAGGAAAGAAATGTGGAAAAGGCATAAACATTGGGACAAGTGCAGGTATCTTCTGGAACAACCTCATGTCAATCAGGATTTGACACAGGAATGATTAAGGACAGATGAACTGAAACCAAACGATGAAACATTAATAGCAACCCAAGATAGCAGACTACATGCAAGTTGTTTACGAAGTCCATGGAACATGTGAGAGAAACGGACAAAAGCAGGTTCTGTTAAAAAGAAACAGTCATGCATCTTGATGCAGTGGGATACACTCATGGTATGCCTGTATACAGAAAGGCACAACATTTGGCAATAATGTTGCACAGACGATTGTGCAAACATTGCAGTATCTGTGAAACAACTGAAATATGACTGCATAGAATGAAATTTGTATTGCATGGGATGACCCATTACAACACACATGGGATCTCGCACACTACCAACAGTTCAAAAATAGATATGAGAAAACTAGACGTAGTACTCCAGGAGAAAAAAAGTAGCATTGGTCATTGAAATTGCTAGACCCAGTGATTAGTGTCTTACATAGCGTGAGACACTAAAGTAGTAAAATACCAGGACTTGCAGGCAGAAACAAGAGCAATGTTGGAAGAAGGATAGACAGACAGTTCCAATAGTAGCAGAAGCAACAGTCTAAAAAAATTTAGAATCAAATTTGGATATGCTACCGAAACATTTAACTCCATATAAATTGTAGGAGTCAATTCAGAGCACACAGCGGCTGCTGTGAATAGCACTTTTGTCCAACAAAGATTGAAGCAATACTGATATCACAGGCTTTAATCATACCTTGACTTAGGAATGGGGTCCATTCCCATCACTGTATTAGAAAGGCACGCAAAGTTCCAACTGCTGGTAAAGGCTGCTGCCAAAACAAGATTCCAAAGCACAAAATTTATTTCTCAGATGTTAAAGCAAACATGGGAGGGCTGTGGCTGACAAAGTTCGCAGATGACTGCAAACTAGGCACCATAGTCGATATACCAGCAGACACATACATCCTACAAAAAGGCCTCACAGAAATGGACAAAGTACAGTTTTGTACCTACCATAAATGTAGATGTCCGATATGTATGCATCTGCAGTCCTTACATATGGGTTGTCCTGCCTCAGGCAGCCCTTCGGTCGGCCGGATTCCAAAGTCTGGGTCCGGCGTCGGCTGATGTCACCCCTTTCCCGACATCAGAGTGCCTGGGGTATAAAAGAGTCAGCAGACGCCATATTCTTCAGTGTTTCTTTCCCCAGATGCCAGTTGCCCTCTAAGTAAGGCTAAATTTGGAGACATGAAAAAATTCCAAACATGCACAGTAATAAAAAACAAATACACCACAAAAGATAACCCCAGCTAGCTAAAAAGAGGGATATGTACCCATAGTATATCATAGAGGGGTAGGAGGGAGGGAAAACCTGACTGCAGATGCATACCTATCGGACATCTACATTTATGGTAGGTACAAAACTGTACTATGTCCTTCAAGGATGCATCTGCAGTCCTTACATATGGGTAGAGTACCATAGCCCAGCTGGGGGAGGTAGGACCTAAGAAAAGGATGGTGTAGCCAACATGCCCTGCAGGACTGCACTAGCAAAGCCTGCTCTGGATCTGGAATATAAGGGCAAGTTGTAATGCTTGGAAAATGTATGCACGGAGCTCCATGTAGCAGCTTCTAAAATGTCCTTTGTAGCCACCCCTCTTAAGAAGGCTGTGGAGGTGGCTGTTGCTCTGGTAGAATGAGGCCTTATGTTTGCTGGCGCAGGTTTTCCATGAAAAGAGTAACAGAACCGAATGCAATTTCCTATCCATTTTGAAATTGTCCGTTTGGAAATTGCTTTTCCTTGTACACCAGCAGCATAAGCTACAAAGAGTTGGTCAGTTTTTCTGTAAGTCTTAGTTCTGTCCAAGTAGTAGCGCAACTGTCTGTGGATGTCCAGAGTATGTTGAAGTTTTTCTCCTTTATTTTGTGGATTTGGAAAGAAAGTCGGCAGGTGAATAGCTTGGTTCAGTGAGACCCTGGATACCACCTTTGGCATGAATGAAGGATTGGTTCTCAAATAGACTCTGTCCTGATGAAAAATGAGAAAAGGCTGTACTGCCATGAGGGCCTGTAACTCAGATACTCTTCTTGCTGAGGTTATGGCCAGAAGGAAGGCAGTCTTCTAAGATAGGAATTGTAGCTCTGAAGATGCTGATGGTTCAAATGGAGGAAGAGTTAACTTTTCCAACATGAAGTTAAGGTCCCATGTAGGCACTGGAGGTTTCCTTGGAGGGTTGATGTTTTTTATCCCTCTTAGAAACTGCCTTAGTAGAGGATGAGAGAATACAGGTGGATAAGTGTTGTACTCTGCTGAAATTGCTGAAGCATGAATTTTTATGGAGGAGTAAGAAAGGCCATTATGGAGCATTTCAGCCAAGTATTCCAGAATATGTGGAATGCTCATGACTGTCGGATCTTGACCCTTTGTGGTGTTCTAGGTACGAAATCTTTTCCATTTTGCTGAATATGCTTTTCTTGTGGAAGGACGCCGGGCTTCCATGATGATATCCTGTACCCTTTTGGATAGTTTATCCTGGGGAGGAGGTATTTTCCAGGCTGTCAGCTGTAAGGTTTTGAGGCTGGAGTGCAGAGTCTTGTAATTGTGTTGTGTCAGTAGAAGTGGCCATTGTGGAAGAGGCCAAGGTTTCGTGCGTGACATGCTTCTTAACAGTGGGTACCAGTGTTGTCTTGGCCAGTCCGGGGCTATCAAAATTACTTTTGGTTGCTCTGTTCTGATCTTCAGTAAGACCTTGGCCATCAGTGGCAGCGATGGGAATGCATATACTGTTAGAGTATTCCAGCTGAAGGAGAGGGCGTCCACTTTCCATGCTTGAGGATGGTATGTCCTTGTGCAGAATTTCCTCAGTTGATGGTTGTGGTGGGAGGCAAAAAGGTCTATGTCCGGCCATCCCCATGATTTTGTTATCTGGAGAAAGATATCTGGGTACAAAATCCATTCGTGTGGATCCATGATGTTTCTGCTCAGGCTGTCCGCCAGTACATTGTATTTTCCTGGTACGAACTGGGACTGTAGCTCTATATTGAGTTTTAAGGAAAGCTCCCACAGATTCATCGCCAGCCTGCAAAGAGGGTATGAATGGGTACCTCCTTGCTTGTTTATGTACCACATAACTGTGGTATTGTCTGTCTTTATTAACAGGTGACCTTGGTGCAGGAAGTGCTTGAAGGCCTCGATGGAATGTATCACTGCCAGCATTTCCTTTTGGTTGATGTGCAGATGCAATTCTTTTTGTGCCCATTGTCCTTGAATGCATCTGCCCTCCATGTGTGCTCCCCATCCATGATCTGAGGTGTCCGTTGTAATGGTTTGGCTGGTATGTGGCTTGCTGAAAGGCAGGCCCATGTTTGACTGACTTGCTTTTGCCCACCACAGGAATTCCTTTTGAAGGCATGGAATGAGGGGGATCAGAGATTCTAGGCTGTGACTGTGCTGAGACCATAAACTCCTTAGGTACCATTGTAGTTTCCTCATATGCAGCCTTGCTTGTGGAATCAGAAGAATGCATGATGCCATGTAACCCAGGGCCTGCAGGATTTTCCTTGCAGTTAGCTGGGTTTGTGTTGTCAGATTCCTGAAATAATCCGGTAGTTGTGCTTGTTTTTCGTCTGTGAGAAAAGCCATCTGGGTGTTTGTATCCAGTTTTGCACCCAGGAAAATTATTCGTTGGGATGGAACAAGTCTTGATTTCTGAATGTTGACTGTGTATCCCAAGGCCTGTAGTAGTCGGATGGCATAGTTTAAGTGTTATACCAGTGTTCGCTGGCTGTCCACTTGTATGAGGCAGTAGTCCAGGTATGGGTATATTTGAATCCCCTGAAGTCTGCAATGTGCAATTACTGATGCCAGGCATTTCGTGAATACTCTGGGCGCAGTAGATAAGCCAAATGGCAATGCTGAGAATTGATAATGCTCTGAACCTGCAAGAAATCTGAGGTGTCTTCTGCAACTTTGTCTGATAGGGACATGCAGGTATGCCTCCTTGAGGTCTAGAGTTACCAGCCATGACCCCTTGCCCAGCATGGGAAGGAGTTGCTGTAAGGACAGCATTTTGAATTTTGGCACAATGAGGTAAGTATTCAGTGCGGACAAGTCCAGAATAGGCCTCCATTGCTTTTCTTTTCTTGGAACAAGGAAAAGTCTGGAATAAAATCCTTGGCCTTGTTCTGGGAGAGGAACGCTTTCTATTGCTTTCATTTGTAGTAGTTTGGAAATTTGCTTTAAAGCCTCTGCCCTTTGGTTTGGTGGCAGGTTCGGCATGCCTTGTCTTTTTGGTAATGTATGAAAGTGGAACCTGTATCCTTTGTCTATTATTTGCAGTGTCCATTTGTCTTTTGTAATACTGTGCCAATTTTTTGAGAATAAAGAAAGCTTTCCGCCCAAAGGTGCTTCCAATTGAGACCTGGTTGGCGGGGACAAAGTCAAGTCATTGAGATGGTCCTTGTGTAGTAGTTGTAGGCCCTGCATTACCTCTATGGTTAGGAGTCTGCCATTGATGCCCTCTGTAGGAGCCCCGAGCTTGCCCTCTACCTCTGGCACGTCTGTTTCTGCCTCTGAGATCTGTCTGTGTCCGGAAAGGACCAATTCTTAGAAGGCCAATTTCTGCTGAATCTAGGTGGCTGGACCTGGAGAAAATCTTTGACTGTTTGTACTGATTTAGCCTTTTCCTCAAATTTCTTTAAGACCACTTGAGCCGAGGAGCCAAATAACTTTTGTTTTTCCAGCGGAGCATCCAGTAGCTTTGCTTTAACATGGTCTGGCAGAGTTTGTTCCTTCAGCCAAGCATGTCTACGTATGACTGCACCTGTCATTGCTGACCTACATGAAGCTTCCAATGCATCATAACCACACTGCAAGAAATGGTTGCTAACCTGTTGAGAGTTATGTACCAGATCCTGAAGTGCCTTGCGATCTAGGGGTTCAGGCGAAGAAAGTTTTTTATGCAATTCATCTAACAAATACTCTTGGTACTGTATCATATGGAATTGACAATTTAATGCCCTCATTGAAAGAGTGGAAGAAGTATACACTTTTTTACCCCATCTCTCTAAAGCCCTGGACTCCCTTTCAGAAGGAAGAGGATTTTTTGTAGTGGTGGTTGCAACCCCTTTAGGGCCCTGAGAAATAGTTTCTGGGTCAGCAGAGTGGCCCTTGTAAAGGAAATGATGCGAGTCCGGGACCCTGTAGTACCTGTCGGGCTTGATAGGAGCCGGAGGAAGGGAGTCTGGAGAATTACTAGACTCAGAGTACACATCATCAATGACATTTAAAACAGGAGGAATAGCCAAAGGTCTATGCTGAGGTTAATGTAAAAAAGTCCTTAACCTCTTTCTGAAGTCAGAGAATTCCTGGACCTGCCATTTGAAATGCTCTCTCATGGAGTGAAGTGTCTCCCCAAAGGACAACTCTTCTGGAGGGGAGGCCGAGGGAATAGATTCCTCTGCATCAGAATCCTCGTAAGCCGTAAAAGCCTCCTGCTGGTAGTCGGATAGAGCAGAGTCATCTGAGGCCTCATCAGAAGACTGGGGATCTGTGTGCTCAACCCTGGGCCTTTTGTCTAGGGGAGGTCGAGAGCCCCTGTCCGGATGGGGCTGAGAGCCCCTAATTAAGGAAATAAGGTCCTCAGCTAGACTTAAAATCTGTGAACCTGTAGTGGATCCCTGAGGAATAGCCTTGGGAGGGAGAGATTTTGGCTGTTTAGCAGCTTTAGCATGGGTAAATGCCTTCATGGACATGGATGCAGGAGGCCTGGCTGCCCCACGTGCTGGAGTGGTTTTATCTAGAGGAATGGTGTCGGTCGTCTCCAGAGCACCGGTTTCAGAGGGGAATTCTATGACCGACTCAGAGGAGGCCTCCGGGGCCGAGGTTGTTGGTTGTGCGGTTTCATCGGTCGGAAGCACCAAGGATTCCATTTCAGCAGAAACCGAGACACTCGCAGTAGGCCTAACCGTGGTTTCGGCCGAAACCACGGACCGCGTGTGTAGGTCCTTGTCCTTCCGTTTTTTGGTTAAATGAGTAGTCGGAAGCTCCGACGTCATCTTGTAACAGTAACTATCCCCAAAATATTCCTCTGCAAACTCCGACCGACGCCTAAAAGTGCATCTGTTGAAGGATGCACAGGCTGCGCAGGCCGAAACGTCATGGTCTGGGCCTAGGCAGGGGAGGCAGTAAGAGTGGAAATCCTTATGAGGCATTTGTTTCCCACAAGCTAAACAATTATTAACTTTAACCGTTTGATCTGACATTGGCTGAGGCAAGAAAGAGTCCCCAACGGGGTACTTAGCTTTTTGAAGTCTTCAGTTAGCTGGAATTACAGGAGCTGGCCGACCGGCACTTGCGAACTGCTTCTGCTTTGGGCACCGCGCAGCAAGAAAGACTGAGGAAGATGGCGTCGGCTGACACTTTTATATCCCAGGCGCTCTGATGTCGGGAAAGGGGCGACATCAGCCGACGCCGGACCCAGACTTTGGAATCCGGCCGACCGAAGGGCTGCCTGAGGCAGGACAACCCATATGTAAGGACTGCAGATGCATCCTTGAAGGACATCTGGTGCCGGGGTCACGGCCTTAAACTAAATGCCAAAAAATGTATAGTCATCCCCTTTGGGAAAAACAAAGTACCCACAGATTATCACATAGACAGCAACCCACTGAGTAAGGAAGAAGTAATCAGAGACCTAGGGACCCAAGTCGACAGCGACCTCTCATTTGACACCCAAGTTGCCAAAGTGGTTAGAAAAACATTCTACCTTGCACACCTCATCATGAAGGGATTCACATCCAGAACCAAGGATGTCATTGTACCCCTATATTCCTCCCTCATCAGACCCATGATTGAGTACAATGCCCCATTTGGTATGTACCTCACCCAGCATTTGCAACAGCTGGAGAGACCACAAAAGTACCTCACCAAGAGGATCAAGGGTCTCCAACATATGTCTTATTGTGCCAGACTAAAGAAACTTCAGCTCTATTCAGTAGCATACCGCCTGCTCAGAGGTGATCTCTGCCTGACGTACAAGGCCATGTCCAATCAGCATCTGATGGACATGCTCCACCTCAAAAATCCAAATCCATCAGGACCACGAGCTAAAGACTTAAACCTCGGCACAAGTATGAATAGGACATGCTGGAGGGATAGATTCATAACCCAGAGGCTTCCCATGCTTTGGAACAAGATCCCAGTTCAGATAGGCAGAGCCCCTCACTGACTCTCTTCAAGAGAAATTTTGATGAGTGGATGGGAGATCGTAAGTTTACCCCAGGGGTCACATCTGTGTCACTGCTAGACAGGGGCACAGTAAACTAATTCTATTGTATAAGGGGACCTTCATTGTGTCACTACTAGACAGCGGCACAGTATTCTAAATTTATTGTGCACATTTCTTGTACCATTTCATGGGGTGGCAAAAGCCACATCACTATGGCTAGGCTTACAAATGCCCCAGGGCAGATAGCCTAGTACTATACTATGAAACTAAAACAACAATGGCAGGACCACCACTGCTCGCAAATACAAACACTTATTAGAAACCCATAAGATCAGGAGAAATTAAACTGGGGTACAAGGGCTTAAAAGTTGTGAAGTGACACTGTTGAACTTGGGCAATATTAAACTGATTTAGAAAGGAAAGGTCCAGAACTAAAGCTTAAAGTATGTTTTTTGGCACCAAAACATCCCTGAATAAAAGCCCTTCTCCTGAGAAAGAGGAGACAGAGGAACTACTTTCATCAGTCCCTGAGCAATCATAAACTGGGTAACAGGAGAGAAGAAATGTTTTTCTGGCAAGTGAGACGGCAGTCCTCAAAAATCTGGGAAGAAACTCCCACTGCCATCTGTAACACTTGGATTTCCACACAGAACCCATCCATCTGAAACAATATGTTGCCAAAGAAAAAAAAATTTAGGTTCAGACTTTCTGGAAAGATAAAGGTACTGCAGGGTGGTAGGGAAGTCCTGCTATTGCCAGACTGTCCTTTGTTCAGGGGGCATCCTGCTTTCTTTTCAAAACCTCTATGCCACTGCATCTATAAACATTTACATATCAGCAAACCGCTGGGACTTTATTTTACTTTTTAAAGAAAGTTGTAGAGGAAGAGGGATGAAAAATCAGAGATCCTTTAAAACAGATTCCCTCTGTCATCGCAACTTTTAATGACTTCTGCAGCAGCAGGTCCAAAAACTAGTACTCTAAGGAGGGAATTTGTTTTTCACATCCTCTGGGAGGTTGAATGTACCTATATAAACCTCCTCATAAAAGTTCCAATGGCAGCAGTGTCATATAAACATTTCAAACTTGAGACATAGAAGAAACACATGCATAAAGCAGATTTCTCCTCGGATACCAAAACATTCATCAAATTCTCACAAAACACCTAAGTTTAGCAATTGAGAATTCTAAAAACAATTGTTGCAGAACACAGTTTTTCCCCCAACTTATCTAAAACCTTCCCATCCTTTTTAGGAAAGGGATTAGTAGTAGACAAATGTTTAGAAGCAGCTGTATTCACTGAAGCAATAGCTAATGGGTCAGAACTGGGCTGAGTGTATAAAAAATTAAGGTTGCAGCCCTTTTTTTTTGGGTGTGAGGGTGGGTGCATACCGAGAGAAATTGTAGGCTGTCACAAACCTCCTACAAGGCAGAGTAGATTCTGGAAATTTCAGATGTAACAAATCATATTTCTCAGTTTTTCTTGTTAAGTATCACTTTTCCCACTGAAACTGATGCATTCAGGAAAGAGTTTGAGAGAGAATTATTAAAAAGGACTGGCCAAAGCCACATCCTCCTGATACTAAATCAGAAATCTGTGGAGACAATACATAATCTGCCCCTTCACAATCATTTAGGAGGTTTCAAGGTCTTGAATCTTTTCAGAAAATGAAGAATCCCCTTTTCTTTTACCTGAAACAGCCATCCAAGAAAAGTCAAAAGCTTGAAATAAACCCTGAGCTAAGCAAATAAATTACTACTGTCCAGGGGTCTCCCTGCTATGAGAATGTGTATGTTTTAGTTTTTGTTTCATTTCCACAGGAATTTCTGAAGTCCCAGACTTGCCAGCAATAACTTAAGAATGGGCAAAACCTTCTGGCTAGACAGAGTGACATTTATTTGCCCCTTCTCCCAAGGCCAAAGAAAATAGCTCTCCCTTCACAATCAAGTCCAATGCAACAGCAACAGAGGATGTTTTTAACACTTGGTCCATGGTGGCTGTTTGGACTATACTAGCAGGACCCATGGAGAAAGATGACTGGTTCAAGGAACTAGCTTTGCCCATAGCAGAGTTACTAACTGGCGGCAGAGGCACTTTAGCAACTTGTGGTGGCAAAAGCTATTTAACAGTTTTCTCTTTCCAAAAAAAGAAAAGTGCCTCAGTGCACAACCAAAAACCAGGAAATCAAAAAAGTTCACTGTGGCTGCTCTTCATTGGTAGTAGTCACAAATGCTCCTTTATTCTTCTGAATGTATTAGACAATAAACCGTTCACAAATAAGTACATGCAAACCCAAAACGCTTAATTGTTAGAAGTTGTAAACAGTTAAATGTATGGTTTCATCCAGCAACTGAACAAGACTTCATCAGAACATAAAATGCATACTGGGACTACAACTATAAATACTAATTATCCCTAATAAGTTACAATAAACCAATCGGCTTTTTCAAGTAATAAAGCTCAACTCCATCTGTCCAAACATTAGACCAATATACTCAATGATCACACTTTTTCGTACAAAATGAAAACATAGTTTAAACCTAATAATCCTCTCAAGTTTCTTAAAGAATGTGCAGTTACTACAACATTAATTTGAATCCACCATTCAATACACCAAGAATACAATTCTAAATAAAACATATTTAAAAATAGAGGCTAGCTAGTTGTGCATCTAAACCCACATCAGTCAATAAGGTGGTAAAGCTAGATTCAAACATTAGTATAAAATCAGTTCCAGAAAATCTCTAGCCCCAGAGTACAACAGACAAGGTGGAAATATCCAGAATCTGCCAATGTCCATCTAAAACAAAAAAAAAAAAAAAAAAAAAAAAAATGGGTGATGGGCTAGTGTGGTATCAACTGGAAGGGAAGACAGGATGGGAGTGCTACTCTAACTCCAAAGAAATCAAGACTTGTACCACAGCACTAGAGTGAAGTACTGCGTTATCTAGCTTGTGTAACCAGGTAAGGGTTCTAATCTCACTGCAGTCAACGTGTGTGTGTTTTTAGTTAACCTTCATTCTGGGGTGGAATAAAGGATAAGTTATTTACGTTACAGGGGGAGGTTAGCATAATGGTCATGGTGTTTACCTTACAGACACCTTACAGACACAAGGTGCAAGGTTTGATTCTCACTTGGGGTAATTGGCTAGGCTCAAAATAGCCCACAAGAGCAGTTAGCCTAGCACTAAACTATGAAGCTATGAACAATCACAGACAAAAGATAAAAGGTCCTATTCTCACGAAGGGAAACTGGCTAGACTTACAATGGTCCACAAGGACAGTTAGCCTACTACTTACTTACAAGAGATGTCAAGGGATGGGGTGGGTAAAATGGACTGCAACATCGAAACTTCATATATGTACACCAGTATTCACTACTGCACTAATCACTTTTGGAGAGACTCCTAAAGCAGTAAGATGTGGAGTGATAAATTAAATATTTGGAAATCAGTCCTTGCAGGACAGAAGATGCTAATCCTACTCTTGCCTAGACCCAGCCCTCAAGTTATAATGTTTGGGTGTGGTGTGCACAGAACACCAAGCAGCTGCTTTTAGAATGGCATGGGCGGAAGCTCCTCCAAGGACTCTTCGTTGGCAGCTAAAGCCCTAGTGGAATGTGCTCTTGTGGCCTGGGACTGGGTTCCCACAGTTTGATGAAGGCAATAGTGCCCCAGACATTTGGAAAAAGGCTTGCATATTAAAAGGTTTAACTTCGTTCCTATTTGTAAAACAAATAGCTATCCACTTTCTCTAAATGCTTGTTCTATGCATGTAAAATCTCAGCAATCTGTGTATATCCAAAGAAAGAAGGGTCCTCTCTCCTGACTCCTGAGGCTTAGGGGAAAAACACTGTCAGCTGAATAGCCTTTTTCAATAATTTAGCAACTACATTTGCACAATGAGGAAGGAAGATTAGTTTGTAAAGCCACTATCTGGATGGAACACCAAGAGCTCTTTGCATATTAATGCTTGCAGACCTGAAATAAGTCTAGAAAACGTGAGTTTCATCAAGAATGGCATCTTCCAAGAAACTGAACAGGGCAAGAGACCACTGATTTAAAGGCAGATACATTTTCCTAAATTGTAATTAAAGGTTCCAGTGGTGGGAGCCTTTTACCTCTTGGACGACTCCCTTATAAACTGCTTAACAGAAGGTCTAGAAATACAGACACGGTTTTATTAGTAGGCAGAAAATAAATAAAAACTCGGTATACACCACAGCTGAAGTTATAAAAACTTTAAATGAACCAAAACAAAACTTAAAAAATGGTAAGCGCTTTCATTAGACTGCTTCTTCAGACCCAGCAAACAGCACTAACCAGCTTCCTTTTAAACACAAACTAACCAATCAGATAAAACATTTAAACTATAAAAACCATTAAAACATGTCATCTATGCAAAAACAAAAATGTACTACTCACATTTTTATTTACTTATTTACATTTGTTGACCAGGAGTGTCCAACTGGACGTAGGTCCATTTTCAGAGAAGGCCCGGGGAGAAAAGCTCCACAGTTAAAATAAACAGACAGTAGTTACATTGGATTACACAGAGATTAACAATTTAACATAGCAATTACTTACAACATATTTACAGATGAAGAACATAGTACATCAGTAGACAACTAGAATATTTATCTGTGAAGTACATAACAGACATTAACAAATGTTACAATAAGAAGTTCCTGCTGTATAATAAGTACTAGGCTTATGAGCTTGCTATAATCAAGGTAGTAGTGGAAAGAAAGGTAGTGGTTGGATGGGGTGGGTGATATTAGAGTGGGAACTGCAAGGGCATAGCCAGTATGTTTTTAGGTGCGTTTTTAGTAAAGTTTTGAAGTGGGTGTATGATGGTATGGAGGTAACTGTGGGTGGGAGGGAGTTCCATAATTTGGCTATGGTACAACAGAATAGTGCTTCACCAGCAGAGTTATTGGCTTTAGTGATCTGCAAGTGATTTTTGTTGCTGGATCTTAGTGGTCTGGTGGTGCGATAGGGTTGGAGTAGATTCTGGAGGGATCGGATATTTAGTGGATGGTTTACTAGTTTGTGGGTGAGTGAGAGTTGATACCACTGAAGGAGGTGAGGGAGTTCAAGCCAGCCCAGTTCAGCAAGTGAGAGACAGTGGTGACTATGGTAGGATGCCCTGTGGGCTAACTTCTTACATTTTGTTGTAGCAGGTCTCTAGCTTATTTAGATCGCATTGCCTTAGGTTGGTATATATTGGAGAGGCATAAAGTAGGGTGGCGATAAGGTGGGAATTTGCTATTGAAATCTTTGCTGCTTTGGTGAGAAGTTGCTTATTTCTGTATAAAGCTCCTAGTTTTTTGTGGACTTTTTTTATGGTCATGGATATGTGAATGTCAAATTATAGTTTATTGTCTATTTCCACTCCTAGCAATTTGGTGTGTTCAGTTGGGTACATAGTGGTGTTGTCTTTTGCTGTGATGTTAAAGTTTGTTGTTTTGAGTATGTTTGTTGGGTTGGAAGATGAGTAGTTTAGTTTTGTTTGGGTTGAGTATTAATTGGGCATCGGATAACCAAGTTTCAAGAGAGGAAAAGGCTTCCTGCGTGACTTTTTGCAGTTTGGGTAGGGACTGGGCTGAGCAGATGATGGTTGAGTCATCTGCATATTGTACGAGTATGCCATGTTTGGTGGCAGAGGCTAGATTATTGGTGTAAACAGAGAAGAGTAGGGGTCCAAGGATGGATCCTTGGGGAACCCCTATGGAGACAGGTAGTTGGGGAGATGTGTCATTCTGCCATACAATGGATTGTTGGCGGTCAGACAGGTAACTCTGAAACCAATTGGTGACTGATTGAGAGAAGGATAGGTTATTGAGGACAGAGAGAAGTTGTGTGGGACCATGTCAAATGCTTTAGATAGGTCTAGGAAAGTAGCAGAGGAGAGATAGCCATTGTTTTTATGCTGAATGATAGTATTAGTAAAGGAGAGTAAGGCAGTGGTGATGCTATGGTTTGGTCAGAAACCATGCTGAGTATCGGAAAGGAGGTTGTTAGTAAGGAGGTAGTCTGAGACCTGAGAGTGTATGCAGATTTGCAACAGGAAACCCATTTAGAACCCATCACTGCCTCAATTTAAAGCAGCTAGGATAGCTTGAACTACAAAATTTAATTAAATTCCATCAGCTAACCATAGCCCACAACACTCTTCACAAACCTTCCAAAACACTTATCCTCTCCACACTAATCACTCCCTATAAAAACCTGGAATCCTTAAGGTCTTCTCAGAAACTTCTAGTACATACTACTAAAACAAACAATAAAGCTGGTGACTCCCTTTTTTCTAATATAGTTGGAAAAGCCTGGAACCTCCTTCCAAATGAACTCTCCACACTTCCCTCACTATCCTGTTTCAAAAACAAATTGAAAGTATTCCTCAATACACACTGGTTATGCCCTGACTAGTCTAAGTGTTTGTATATACTCTACACTTCCTAACCAGTCTACTCATTAAAAGCAGCTCCTTCCTTTTTAAACTATGTTACTAATTATCTCTTGACTACCTTGATTGTATGTACATTCCTTTATTATGCCTGTATTCTGCACTGTAAATTTTACTGTGATAACCTGTTATACATACTGTTAATAGTTTTTATCTAGCTCATGTATCCTTAGATGTTATTGTGTTAATTTCATTGTCCTAGCTTGGAGCTTAACTCCCCGGGCCTCTACTGAAAATGGACATGTATCCAGCTGGACTAGCCTGGTAAACAAATGTAAAATAAATAAATAAATAAAATCTCTCTAGTATTTTGGAGAGTGGAGAGAGAACAGCTATGAGGCGGTAATTGGTTAGTTCTGTGGAGGGGCCGCCTTTGTGGAGGGGGATTGTATGTGATGCTTTCCAGAGTGTGGAACGTAACTTTCTGACAGAGATCGGTTAATCAAGATGGATACTGGGAAGGCCAGAGCATCAGCTGCGATTTGTAAGTATTCACTTGGTAGGTTGTCTGCTGCTAATTTGGTGGGTTTAAGTTTAGTTAAGAGTTTTTTTTTATGTTGGAGGTAGGTACAGGAGAAAAAAAGAGAAGGCAGTGGGGAGATTACTAGTTGAAGGTGTGGGCTGGAGGGGAGGGGGGTTGTGTTGTTTAGCTAGTGATAGTATGGTTTGTGTGAAGTGTGTGTTGAATGAGGTAGCAATATTTTCTGAGGAGTGAAGGATGTTAGGAGGAGGGGTACTGACTTTACCTGGGTGGAGGATGGAGTTTATGGAGGACCAGAATTGTTTGGGGCCATGTTGTGAGGAGTCTAGGGCAGACTGGTAGTATTGGAATTTGTCCTGTTTTATTAGCTTTTTGACTCTATTGCATAGTTCTAAGAATTTCTGTCTAGTTGAGAGGGTTTTGATTTTGCACCAGTGCTCGCGGGCTTTATCCCTGTTTTTCATTTCTGACTTGGTGGTTTTCTGTAGCCATGGGGAGGGTTGTGCTTTGGTTCTGGAAAGTCTTATGGGGGCATGCTAATTAAGGATGCTCAGGAAGGTAGTATTAAAAAATTCAACTGCGTCATCAAGACTGAGGTACTTTAGAGGATGCCAGTTGCATTCTTTGAGGGATGAGATGAATGTGAGTGGATTAAAGTTTAGTTTTTTACGTATTTGACTGTAGATGACAGGTTTTAGCTTGGCATAGGTATTTGAGTAGGAATGTTGGGGAGTGATCACTGAGGCTATCTGATAAGCAGCCTGTTATACATGACTGGGGGCTCTTACTGACTAGTATCCAATCCAGGGTAGTGTGCTTGCTGGAGTTTTTATTTATCCTGGTTGGTGACTGGACTAGTTGGGTGAAGCCATGAAGGTTTACATGATGGGTTGGATGGTTGCCAGAACAGGATTGCCAGACAATACTGAAATCACCTAAAATTATAGTTTCTTGGGGGAGACGGTGGGTAGACCAGCTGAGGAGGTTTTCTAGTGGAGGGATGTTTTGGCCAGGTGGGAAGTAACATCCAATTATGTTGATGGTTTTGTTTTGGTTTATTTTGAGGTTGGTATATATTATTTCTTCATTGCTTATTTGTGGAGCTGATGATTTTAAGACCTGGATGTTTAGATGCTGTTTAAATACTATAGCTACACCGCCTCCTTTCTTGTTTAGCCTGTCTACTCTTAGTATGCCGTAACCTGTAGGGAGTATTTGCTCACTGGTAATGTGAGATTTTAGCCAGGTTTCTGTCAGGATGACTATAGTTGGGGAGTACAAGTCTATGGTGGCATGGAGTTCATGGACTTTGTTGGATATACTTCTAATATTTAGGCTTAGTAGAAGGAAGTCACTTGGCTTTCTATTGGCTGTAATATGGGAGTTGTGGTTTCTAGTCTGATTAGGAGGATTGGGGGTTGAGATGGTAGGGTCAGGGTTGGGGTGGATGTCTCCACTTAGGGCTAGTTTTGATATGCATGAGGTTATTAGTTTTCTCAATTTTTGAATGTGTTTATTTATAAGGGAAACTTTATGATTGTGCTCTGAGGGTAATAGGTATGGTGGGGGGTTACTATGTTAAGTTGTAGGGATGCTTTATGTTTGAGTAATATAGTTGGTAGAATATGTGGGGGGTGCATAGGGATGGTTCTTGAGTTGGTGGGAGGGGAGCTGAGTGAGGGTGAGACATGAGTGGTGGTGTGAGTAGTAGTACAGCGGTAGTGGTTGAGTGGGGGAATGGTGGAGCTTTGGTAGGATGTAAGATATGCAAGGAGAGTGCATGCAGTGAGCATAGGTAAGGTATACTTGTACATGTTAGTTGAGGAGGTGTGATAGTAGTGGGAAGATGGAGGAGGTAGTGTTGGGTTAGCGCAATGGTTGGCTATTGGAAAGATGGGAGGGGTTTGTGTGTAATAAAGGTGGGACCACTGGGGGCGAGAGGGAATAGGGGGCAGGGTGGGGAGCGAAGTAGGTAGAGACCCTGTTAGTTGCTCTTATGATGGGGCTGGAAACAGCTAACAGAGTTAACTGATAAATGAACATATGAAAGTCACAAGGGTGGTTCTTGTTTTAAAAATGGTGCCTGCCACAGGTAATATTTATTAACTTTGGGATTGTCTTAAGGTAATAAACAGGGAAGGGGGAGGGGAGAACAAGGGTGTAGGAAGGCAGTTCTTTGTACTGCTGCTAATGAGCCAAAGCAAAGACAAGTTTGTGTTTAAGAAACAATCACAATTGACCAAGGACTGCTCTGAAACTAAGTTATTTCTTAACCATTTCTCAGGTGGAAAAACAGGATAACCTTGTATCAGTAGGCTACTGTGGTCTAACAGAAGGGAATAAGAGAGAAAGTGGAAGATGAGTGTGTGTGTGTGTGGGGGGGGGGGGCTGCTTACAAGCCAAAGCAGAGTGCTCTCCAGGGGAAAATGAATATTGGCTCAAACAGGTAGACACATACTCAAAGTTAACTTTAGCTGTTTGCACAGTTCAGACCCGGACTGCGCTTTTCTTATAAGAATGATAAAAGGTGGTACCGCAGTTGAATACATAAGAGTGGTGTTAAGTTCAAATCCACAAGAATATTCATGCTTCTAAAACTTTTATTTACTTGTTTAGTTTATTTTTTATTTTACATTTGTTAACCGGGATGGTCTGACTGGACACAGGCCCATTTTTAGTGGAGGCCCAGGGAGAAAAGCTCCACAGTAAGTAAAATTTTACACAATGTTAAAATACAGTATACAGAGAATTTTCAAACAATATGTTAAAATACAGTATACAGTAGAAGACATAAGACCTATATATACAAGAAAAATAAATAGTTACACATGGTTAACAGAATAAGTATACAAATTCAATCAGCATTAGGAGAAGACAGACTAATAAATATTACAGTAGGTATATTAGGAAGTGAGGTTTATAAGTGGAATAATCTGAGGACTTATGCAATACATGGGCATAGCCAATTATTCTTTAAGTGTGTTCTAAGTGAGTTTTAAAAATAAGAAGAGGTAGGGACAGAAATCAGAGCAGGAGGGAGATTATTCCAGGTTCTCGCTATGAGTAGGAGAACAGTGCTTTTTCTGCAGTATTGTTAGCCCGACAGAAACCGAGGGGTTTGTCGGAAGATCAGAGAGGACGATTTGTATTATAGTGGATGAGAAGTTGGCCTAGTGCATGAGTTTTTTCTGGATGAGTTACCACATTGTAGACAATGACTAATTGATGATAGGTTAGTAGCTGGGGAAGTTCTAGCCATTGCAGTTCTCTTAGAGCCTGGCAATGGTGGGTTCTAAAGGTGGAGTTGTTTGCAAACTTGGCAATTTTATTATAACATGATTCGAGTCTGGCAAGGTCAAGTTTTCTAAGCTGGGTAAGAACTGGAGCAGCATACATTAGGGGTAGACAAGAGGTGAGTTTGGGCTATGGTAATCCGTGCTTGTTTTGAGAGGAATTTCCTGTGTTCCCATTTTTTATGGACTTTTTTGATGGTTTGTGAAATGTGGATGTTGAAGTGTAGCTTTTTATCAATTTCAATGCCTAGGAGTTTGGTATGGTCAGAGGGGGACAGTACACTTTGCCATTGGACAGATTGTTGCCTATTTGACAGATAGCTTGTAAACCAGGCTATAGCAGAAGGGGCAAAGGATAGGGATGTCAGGGTGTCTAGTAGTAAGGAATGTGAAACCATATCAAATGCTTTGGAGAAGTCTAGAAATATTGCAGATACAAAGTTATTATTTCTGTGTTGGTTGATCACATTGGTGAAAGACAGCAGAACGGTGGTTGTGCTATGGTGTCTATGAATATAGAGCATTTAATGCATCAAGGAACAGGACTTTAAAAGGATGGCATGTTGTTTTGACAAGCATCAGAACACTGAAAGGGTTGTTGCTAAACTTAGGGTACCTATAACAAGAAATATAACCAGAGATCCTGTAGAGGTTTTAGAGATATTCCAGAAATGTTTTAGAGATATTCCAGAAATGTTATCAAAATTTGTCTAAAGCAGAGAAATGTGGAAATCAAGAGTTCAAACGGAAAATATTTATGGAAAACTAAATTATACCAAAGTTAGAGGTAGACAAGACTCAACAACTAACATTTAAGATAGGTGATGAGATAAAAACAGTGACGTACAATTAATACAGAAGAGTTTCCAGAACAGACAGCATTTCTGTGGAAGTTTGGAAATTAGGAGGAAGGAAAGTGATAAAGACCTGGAAGATTTTGTTTAACAGTGTTTTAAAAGGAGAGGAAGCACTAACATCTTGGAAGAAAGCTGTGATGGCTGTGTTACCTAAAGATGACAAAGACCCTTTAGACCCAGCTTCATATAGACCCAGTTCAATTTTAAACAACTGCAAAGTGCAAGTCTATACTAGCTAAACGAATGGCAAACTTGTTGCCAAAATTGATATGGATTACTGTGGTTTTGTAGAGGGAAGGCAAACATTTGACGGCATTAATAGAACAATGATGATCCACAGAGAAGCAGAACGCAAGAAAATACCTCTGTTAGATGTTTTCCCTGCATCAAGCCCTACTAACAGTAAGCTCATAAGTTCATAGTTTTGTACTAAGCTAACCCGCCCTTGTAAGCCATTTAAGCCTAGCCAATTATCCCTTGTGAGACTCAAACTCTGCACCTTGTGTTTGTAAAGCAAACACCTTAGCCATTAAGCCACCCTCACAATTGGGCTTTTATGAGTTGGGAATTGGAAGCCTTTGCACCCTGATACAATATATATGGCAGATCAGAGGTAAGAATTAAAGTGGGAAGATTTCTCTCAGATAAGCTGCATTTAAATAGAAGAACCAGGCAGGGGTGTTCTTTTCCTTTTGTTATTTCTGTTGTATTTACAGCCACTGACAAAGAAAATAAGGGACTCCGAAATATAAGGACATAACCAATGGCACAGTAATCAATAAAAGTTGGCTTTACTTGCAAATGATTTGTACCTGATAAATCCAGAAAGGGACATCAGTTTTGTGGAACATTTTGAGACCATTTCAAGTCTTCTGGGGATATAAAATTAAGATAAAACAAAGACTAGAGTCAAATTATGTACCTACAAATTGCTTCAGCAGTACCCATATTTATGTGTACATGATATGATGAAGTATTTAGTAGTATGGGTTAAAAGGGATTCTGCTATCGGTGCTAAGAATTTAAGGAAGAGACTAAAAAGATAATACAAAAACTGAGAAAATGGAAACTTATTTACGGATCTGGACAGTAAGACAAGCAGTGAAAATTATTTTAGTTCCTTTAGTCTTGTACATGAATCAAGCATACTTTTTCAACTAAAGGAGAAGTTGTGGACAATAAAGATTTGAAGGAATTTATGGAGGAAGGGAAAGAGGGCAATAGTTAAGTTGGATAATTTGATCCTTCCAATAGGACAAGATGGCTTAGGGTTTACCTCATTTAAAGGGATTTTAGAGCTACACAGTTAAGGCTCTTAAACATAATACAAGCAGAATGTTATAATTCAAAGTGTAAGGGAATGATGAAGCAATGGCGAAGTTCAAGAAATCAAATGTGTGGGATTTTGGATGCAGATCCTTAAGGATAACAACCATCATACAGATTATTATACTCAAAAGTAAAGTATTCTAAGCAATAAGCTAATATGAGGATGCAGAAAGGGATGACTGCAAGTAGGGGGTACAGAAAACAGGCAGGGAGGCTGGAATTTACTGGAGAAACCCAGAAAAAGAACCAAGATATTGGTAACAAGTAACTCAAACAGGAAAGGTAAGGGGTTGAGGCCAAGGCATTTGGATTGCAAGTTACAGACTACCATCCCTACCAGGGCTTGATATCTTGGAGTACAGGCAAAGGGAAAAGCATAAGGGAATTTTAAGTTAAAGACCTGCTCTGGTATAGTTTCTAATTGAATCTGGAACAGATACTACTGTTAAAAATTGGATACTTAGTAGGGCATATAAAATATTGCATGTTAACTAGGAAGAGTGAGGTTTAAGGGAAGGCATTTTGTAATTAAAACGCCCGAAGTAATGAAATGCAAAATCGTACCTTTGTTTAATCGTACGTTGATTAAATCTAGCACAAAACCGACAACTAGCTACGTCGTGGTCAGGGCCTAAGCAAGGAATACAATAAGAATGAAAATCCTTATGAGGTGTTTGCTTCCCACATTAAATACAATTATTAACTTTTTCTGACATCGGACTGGAGCAAGAAAAAAAGTTTCCCCAACGGGGTACTTAGCTTTGAGTAGGAGAAGAAAGTCTTCGGACTGAAGTATGTTTAGAAAAAATTGTCAGGAGTCAGCCAACCGGCACTTGCGAACTGCTATCACCGCACGGCAAGAAAGACTGGAGAACATGGCGTCGGCTGCCAGCTTTGTACTCCTGGCGCTCTGACGTCAGGGAGCATGGCTGAGCAGCCGACACCGGACCCAGACTTTGGGATTCTGGCCAACCGAGGACTGCCTGCCGGCAGGGGAGAACCCTACAGTCATGACTGCAACAGTGAAATACGATGAACATCAGAGGAGGCTAACTTCATGGCACCCATACAAATGGAGAATAGTTGCATGACCACCGAATCATACACCAATGCACTGTACGAACACATACACAAATGCATGGATCTTGCCATACCCAACAGAACCAAGACCCTCTCCTCAAAAAAAGAAGCCAATCTGGTGGTCCCCTGCCATAAACAAACTCTACAACACGAGGAGGAAACTGATGCGGAATAAGGTGAAGTCCCAAGACTAGAAAAACTCCCTTATCAGCCTGAACAAAAGGTTGAGATCCCTCACCAAATCCTCTAAAGCTAGCTATGAAAACAGAATTCCAGCAGATAGTAAAGACAACCACAAGGCCTTCTACAGTCATGAAAAGATTGCAGCAGATATTAAGACAACCACAAGGTCTTCTATAGTTATGTAAAGAATCTCCATGGCAATACCCAGATTGGCTCTGAGCTACTGCACAATGGTATCTCCAATACCGAACAAACAGATATTGCCAATATACTGACTGACAGATTCAGTGCTAATTTTACCCCTCTCCCACCCCCAAAGGGCCAATCACAATACCAGTAGATTGCCAGGCACCCAGTATTAACTGCTGCACAGGTTAAAAAAGCACTGTCCAAGGCCATGAATACAGCTTGACCTGTCAATATCCCTGGCTATGTTCTACATGAACTACAGAGTGAACTGGCACCTCATCTGTGTGCCCTGTTCAATCACAGCCTCTCCTCAGGCTTTGTCCCTACCAAATGGGGCACTGCTACAGTCATCCCTCTACACAAAGGAGGAACGACTACGGACCCAGGGAATTATCACCCAATTAGCCTGATGAGTCTGATATGCAAAGCTATGGAATGCATCATCATGAACTTAACAAGGATATAGGGAATCTCCAAACTCTGGATTCTACACAGTTTGGTTTTGTGAAGGGTAGATCATGCCTGCTCAACTTGGTTGACTTCTTTGAGTCAGTCACCAGAGCTGTGGATGAATGCAAGGTGGTTCATACAGCCTACCTTGATCTGGCCAAAGCCTTTGATACCATTCCCCACCCAGGAATCATAGAAAAACTCACTAAGCTAAGCATCAACCACTGTATCACTAGTTGGGTTGCAAACTGGCTCAAACAACCCATTAGTGTGCAAGTAGCTGACTCCAAGTCAGACTGCTGACCAGTCACGAGTCTGGTCCCACAGGGTTCAGTCCTGGGTCCTCTCCTGTTTGGTATCTACTTCTCTGAAGTCCAGGCCAACACAAAGGGACTCTTGCTGACAAAGTTCACAAATGATTGCAAGTTGGGAGCTATTATTAACTCCCCAAGTGATGTTGACATCCTACAGAAAGGCCTCAATGACACCAACAACTGATGTCAGAACCATGGCCTTAAGCTCAATGCCAAAAAATGTGTCGTTATTCCCCTTGGGAAAAACCCAGTTCCCTTGAATTACCACAGTGATGGTAGTCCAACTAAACACAGAAGGCATTATAAGAGATCTGGGAACACAGGTTGACAGCAACCTCTCTTTTGACCACCATGTTGTCACTGTGGTCAAAAAGTCCTTCTATGTGGCACATCCTCTTACTAAGGGTTTTGCATCCAGGAAGAAAGGTCATTATCTCCCTCTACTTTTCCCTCATTAGGCCAATCAGAGTACAACGTCCCATTTGGCATGTACCTCACTAAACATCTGCAACAACCAGAGAGGCTGCAAAATGCCTCACAAAGAGGATCCTAAGCCTTAAACACTTGTCCTACATGGACAGACTCAAAAAAACTCCAACTATTCTGTTTCATATCGCTTACTTAGAAGTGATCTCTGCTCGACTTACAAAGCCATGTCTGACCCAGCTCTGTTAGAAATGCAGAAATCCCAATCCCTCCACACCACACGCGCGAGAGACCTCGACCTCATTACCACAATCAAACGAACATCCTGGTGGGGCAGGTTCATAACCCAGAGACTGCTCATGCTATGGAACAGACTTCCCATACATGTCAAGCAGAGCACCTCACTGGCCCTCCAAGAGAGATCTTGATGAGTGGATGGGAAATAGAAAATTCACCTGGGGATCACTGCAGTAGCTCTACTCGACAGAGGCACTAGGAACTAAGGTCAGGTGGCATGATGCCAGGGTAATCCTATGGGCTAAGCTTGTAAAGGCTCCAGGGCCATTAGCCTAGTACATACCTATGAACCTATAAATAGAATTACATGCGAAAGATAGCTTTTATTTCTTACCCAGTCTGTGGCTTCAGTCTTTAGCTTCACCCACGGTTGTATCAGGACTATGATCAACTGCCAGATTTGAGCCTCATTTAATCATTTACTACAACAATTTTTTCCATCAACAGCATTACATTAAACCTCTGCATAGGTCTTAGTGTGTGGTGGGATTGCAGTAGTGGCAATACTGTGAATTTTGCTAGAAAATTTGTGCTTCAGTACTTTTTATAGCTGTATATACCTGCTTAAAGTTGCATTTCAGTGTCTTTCTGCTTACTTTGCTACTATTTTCCCTTGTTTGTGTTTGCCCACCTCTCAAAGAGCCATTAAGCTAAACGTTTCTGAAATTCTAACCATAGGACTCTAACTCCAGTTTGAATTTTAAGGCCATCTCGCTGGCTTCCACCCCTTTTGGTAATCTGACTACCAAAGTTCTTCCCTCCTTTCACTTAATTTTTCTGCTACATAACCCATTTAAATACTTTCCCACCCACTGTTTTTCTATACATCCATAATACTAAGGTGCCCGACCAGAAAACCAGTACTGCACTTGAGTTGTTGTTTGTCTTTCAGCTTTTCCCGGTTAGGGGTTACCACAGCGGAACTCCAGTCCGCTAATGATTGGCAGCAGATTTTCATGAACGTCGAGGTGCCAACTCGACTTTCAACCTTCAACGAAGGCACGCACATTTACGCATGTCTTTCGAACGCCCACCCAACTGCGGAGAGGACATGCAGACTCTACACAGAAGGCACTCCCCACACTCCTGCCGAGAATCGAACGGGAGAACCTCTTGCTGTGAGGCAACAATGCTAACGCTGCACCACCCCGGATATCAGTACTGCACTTGAGTAAACCTCCCTTAATACGCACTGTCTCCTGCTCATTTTCCAAGAGACCGCATCTGCTCCCCACCTCACTCTGAGGGGGTCCTGAGTTAATCCTGCTTCATCCTTGGAAAATGAGATTTATTTTATTGTTCTGTACTTCAGTTAACTGCTCATAATGCTACTGCTTTATTTTTGCTTTGTTGATTTTGCTTTTAAACCATTCTAAAGGTCCCCAGTACTTGACACAACCTTGTCACTGTAGTTTAAGTTCTGTTGTAGCATTACACTCATAAGTTATCTCTTTTGCTGTTTTTTTTACATCAAGAGGTTAGCAGTGTCCTAAAGAGATACAAATGCCCAGAAAGTAAGCTAAATGTATAAACTATCCTTAGAACCGAAACCTTAACATAGTGTGCTTAGAGAGCAGCTTGTTTGCACATTAAACGGCACTATCAAATCAGAACAAGTTAGCCTAGTGCCAAACACCAGAGACCACCCAAAGTGACCTCTATATAGCACAGTCCATAACCTACATAGCAGCCCACTCAAAATATAGGTCCGGACAACATGGATATGCAAATTCCAAGCAGCTCCACAGCCAGCTTGGTACATTTGGGCATCCTGAGATAACATACCAATAGTCTCATGTTCACAGACAATTTAATCCTGAAACTAACACTATGTGTGGCATGCACATACTTTCGCTGGAAGCAAAAGTCTTGTATACAAACAAGGATGTCAAAAACCCACACTACATTCACCAGTGTCCACCACACACACTAACTACTGCTGAGACACCAAAAAGCAATCTTCCTAAACATCAAAGACCTCTTAATGGCTATGTCCATCTCAGCAATCTCAAAGCACTCACCAGAAGCAACACCAAACACATGCTTACATCCTGTGGATTCCCAAAAGTAAAGCTCACAAGGCAGGCAAACATTACCCAGGATTCTTGTCATAGGGAACTCCATTGTACGACACAGAAATTACCCATTCACCAGACTGAAAACAATGGTTAGATGCTTATCCTGTGCCAGGATCCATCAAGTTATGCATGCTCTCAAGTCACTACACCACAGATACCATTATAGTTCATGGGGGTGTTAATGACCAGAGGTGAACTTCCTGGGACTATATAAATAGAAATATATGTGCCTTGCATTGAACAACATTCTACCCTCACCAGCAATGATGCCACAGTACGAGTAAAAAGATGAGTGACTAAATTGTCTTAGTTTCTGGTGTCTTTCCAGGGGGATTCAATTTTTCTGCATGGGAGGACATGGTTAAACCACATTGCTTTACAAAGATGGTCTGCATCTTTCTCATCTAGGCTTCCAAATATCGTCTAAAACTATCAATCCCCACATAACCTCTTTTAGGCAATGCCAAATTGAGAAAACCACAGACTGCAAATAAAACCCAAAGAAACCTAAAGGTGTTACTGCTCAATGCTAGGACCCTAAACAAGAAACTCCACACCCTACAAGCTCTTTTCACTCTGGAGACTATAGACATCTGTGCCATTAGCGAGACATGGTTTAAATCCACTGAAAGTACTTCAGCAGTGCAAGGCTTCAGTGCCTTCCATACATTTATATCAGCTGCACAGATGGGGACAAAAGTTGGAGGGGTCTTATCTGTATTAGCAAAAATCACAACTCTAGGGTGGTTAGAAAAGATGATGTCCTTGCATTTATTCATATGCAAATCACCACAGAAAGTTCCATGCCATGTCCTACCAAGCTATAGTTCACCTATGTCCCTAGAATCCCATAGCTCATACTTAGACCTACTGGACACACTCACCATTAAACCAAACACTCTACTCATGGGAGACTAACTACCCATCCACAGACTGGAAAACAATATACTGCCTCATACTTGCATGGTCTTTAACACAAATACCCTTAACCAGAGTGCACACATCTTATCAGAGTTTCAAACATACTGGACTTGGTGTTCATCAAAATGGGAGAATATTACCCCCCCCCCCTTCAGTGTCATGCTCTCATTGGTGAGGTTGGACCACACAAGCTGTCACCTTTAAAATAAAATCATCTCAGTAACCCAGCAAACTAACAGGAGCCATTCCAAAGCAAAACTACACCCTATTAAGCGATTGTTTGTCAAAATTCAATGCCCCTTCCAACCCCAAGTTCATGGCAACCTATATGGAATTGTTCACAGAGACCCTATACAACCATGTAAGTGGCTGCTCTACTTACCAGATGTAAGCTGAAAACAAGCTCCTAAAAACAAACACTTGTGGAATCCTAACTTTAACAGGGTATATATAACAAAAGGAAATGTTAGCTAAAAACCAGAAAGCCCAAATCCCACAATGATAGGAGCTCTTTACACAGAAACCCAAGAGGACAGACTAACAAGACCAATTACAAAGTCAAGATAGCCACGCAAGCTAAATATAACTACAAGGCCTTCTACAGTGGTATCTAAAGCCTCAAAGGCAGCACAAATCATTGAACAAAACTGATGATCAGTGGTGCCACCTTTACTGAGAACATAGCAAATTTGCTGACTGAAAAATTCACCTCAAACTTAACCCCCCCCCCCACTTCGCTAAATGAAATAGCTACTAGCATAATCTCCCTCAATTATTGAAAGGGACAAGTCCTGCCAGCTCTCACTTAGGTGAGAAACACAGCCTCAATGGGCTTTGACAATATCCCTAGATAACTAATGAAGACAAACACTTCAATAAAAGAAAACCAAAGTAAGCACTTTCGCGATCTTCAAATCACTTCTTCGGACTGCATCCAAGTACAAACTATTTAAACTATCAACCAATCATCTTACTCATTTCTACCATCTACCCAATGGCATCAATGAAATAAAAACATATATGAAAACTTCACAAGATATTCTGTATATAGCTTAAACTTGTACTTTCACTAATATACAAGTACATATCCTACCTTAACAGTATATGTAGACTCCAAAAATAAATAACTGCAAAACCAAAAATCTTGTGCATTTTAGTTGGTCAGACCTGCTATGATTTTTATATAGGCAATATGAACCATTCCTTGAAGGAATGTATTTTAAAACACAGAGACATCAGGAATAGTAAAGATAGTAGTGCCTTAGCACATGTGAAAAAGGAAGGGGTACAACATGAATTTAGATTCTTTGCACTAGAACTGATAGAGGAAGGGATTAGAGATGGCAATCAGATAAATAAAACAGACAGCAGAGCAGGAGTTCATAGGTTCGTAGGTAAGTACTAGGCTAACGGCCCTAGAGCGAATGCAAGCCTAGCCCAACAGTGTTCCCCAGTCACCTGGCTTACCAGACATTAGTTCGCTGTCCCCATATCTAGCAATGCAATTGAAGTTATCCCCGGGGTGAATTTCCTAATTCCCATCCACTAATCAAGATTTCTCTTGAAGAGGACCAGTGAGGTGCTTTGCATGATATGCATGGGTAGTCTATTCCAGAGTATTGGAAGTGTCTGGGTTAGGAACATATCCCTCCAACAGGTTATGTTTAATGTGGTGATAAGGTTGAGGTCTTTGAAGCAAGAAGCATGGAGTGACTGGGATTTTTTCAGAAGAAGCATGTCTAGCAAAACTGGGTCAGAAATGGGTCTGTATGTCAAGCAGAAATCACCTCTAACTAGGCAGTATGAGATGGAGTAAAGTTTATTTTTTTAAGTCTATCTGCATAAGGCATGTGTTTGAGTCCTAAGATCCTCTTGGTGAGGAACTTCTGTGGCCTCTCCAGTTCTTGGAGGTGTCTAGTGAGGTACATGCCAAATGGGGCATTTATACTCTATAATGGGTCTGATGAGGGATGAGTAGAGAGAGGATTACTTCTTTTTTCTTGGATGAAAAACCTTTTGTGGCAAGATGTGCCATGTAGAAGGACTTCTAATTACAGTGGTGACATGGTTGTCGAAGGAGAGGTTCCTATCTACCTGTGTCCCTAGATTCCTTACAACACCTTCAAAGTTAAGTGGGTTCCCTTTGATATGGTAGTTTGAGGGCACCGTGTTTTTCCCAAAGGGAATGCCAATGTATTTTTTAGCGTTGAGTCTAAGGGCCATGGTTTTAGCACCAGTCATTGGTTTCCATTAAGACTTTTTGTAGGATGTCCATATCAGCTTGAGAATCAATAATAGCTCTCAGTTTGCAGTCATTCATGAATTTGGTTAACCAGAGTCCCTTGGTGTTGGCTCAAACTTCAGAAAAGTAGATACCAAACAGGAGAGGACCCAGAACCGATCCTTGTGGGACTCCACTTGTAATAGCTCAGTAGTCAGACTTACAGTCAGCTACTTTCACCATGTGGGTTCTGTCAGTGAACCAGTTTGCAACCCATCTAGTGATGGACGGGTTAATGCCCAGATTAGTGAGCCTATCAATGATTCCAGAGTGTGGGATGGTGTCAAAGGCTTTGGCTAGATCGAGGTAGGCTGTGTGGACAGCCATGCCTTCATCCACCGCTCTGGTGATCGCTTCGAAGAAGTCTATTAGATTGAGCAGACATGATCTGCCCTTCACAAACCCAAACTGCATGGGGTCCAGGGTTTGAAGGTTCTCTATATCCTTATTTATAAGATCCATAATATGTTCCACAACCTTACAGATCAGGCTTGTCAAGCTGATGGGTCGGTAGTTCCTAGGGTCAGTAGTTGCACATCCTTTGTTGAGTGGGAAGACTGTAGCAGTGCACCATTCAGTGGGAACAAAGCCAGAACTGAGGCTGTAGCTGAACACAGCACTCAGGTGTGGTGCCAGTTCTTTTTGTAAATCATGTAGGACACAACCCGGTATATTATCTGATCCCATGGAAGCTGTATTCTTAGCTTTGGTCAGTGCAGTTTCTACTTGTGCAGTTGCAGTTTCTACTTGTGCAGTTGTGATAATAGGGATTTGGTATTCCTTGGGTATGTGGATGGGCCCTTTATGGGGGGTGAGGGGGGAGTAAAGTTCACACTAAACCTGTAATATCAGTTGGTTCAGTACAAGTAGTGCTGTTGTGCTGTAACTCAAAGCAAATCTGCGTATTATTATGCAGATTCTTGACAACTAAAGAATGCCTTGTGGTTGTCCTTAGTATCTGTAGCAAATTTGCTTTCCTATCTTTGGTGGATTTGATGAGGGATCGCAGTTTTTTACTTAGATTTCAAAGGGAATTTTTCCAGTCATTGGACTTTACCCTTTTCTGCAACAGTTTTTTTCCTCCTGTTGTAGAGTTCGTTAATGGCAGGGGTCCACCAGATTGGCTTTTTTTTTTTTTTTGGTATGACCCTATCTATGCAATTGTGTAAGTGTACATACAGTGCCTTGGTGCATGATTCAGCAGCCATTCTACCATTCCCCATTTCTATGGATGACGTGAAGCTTGCCACTTCTGTCCTTAGAACCTCAAAATTAGCTTTGGAGAAGTTTTTCACTGTGGTTTCCTTTTTCGGAGGTGGGGGCATGATTTGGACATCAATAGTGATTAACTTGTGGTCAGATCTAACCAGGGAGGGGTTTAACATAGGAGTAGAGCAGCGGTCCCCCATGTTTGTAATGACTAGGTCAGGAATATTATTTCCCTTAGTGGGGGTGAGGATGAGTTGGTCCAAGGCATTTTATATTTTAATGCAAATAGACCACCAGGCATTAATGATATGGTATCATTAAAACCTTTTTTACGTGCATGACCACTTCAACATTGATGGGTTTATGTATTACCCAAGTGTGAATTTAAATGTATTTTTTTTTTATAGGCAAGTTATTTCTGGAGCCTACTTATACTGTTAAGGCAGGATATGTATTTACATTTATATATTAGTGAATGCATAAGTTTAAGCTATATGCAGAATATCTTATGAACTTTTGATATATGTTTTTATCATATGATTGATGCCATTGGTAGAATGGCATAAATGAGTAAGATGACTGGTTGATTGATAGTTTAGAGTTTGTACTTAATTAGATACAGTCTGAAGAAGTGATTTGAAGATCGCAAAAGTGCTTACTCTGGTTTTCTTTAATAAAAGTGTTTTATTTATAGCTGTCTTGGTTCGTCACCGTCTTTGTCTTCATTAGTTTTTTGTATATACTTGGAGCCAAACTTTTATCCAGTCACCTGTGTTCTTTCTTGTTGATAATATCCCTGGATAGCCTCCTAAATAGCTGTAAACATGACCTATCAGGACCACTTGAGTCAAATTTCAACTACAGCCTGTGCATCAGGAGATTAGACTACTGCAATGGTTATCCCACTTCATAAGAGTGGACTATCAGCATAAGAGTGGACTATCAGACCTATTTAGTCTGACTAATCTATTATGCAATATCATGGAAATGAACAAAGACATAGGCAGCCTTCAGATTCTGGACCCAATCCAGTTTTTGTAAAAGGCCATGCCTACTAAATCCAGTGGACTTCTTTGAGAAGATCACAGAGGCAATGGATACAGGAAAACAGTACATACCGCCTACATGAACCTGGCTAAGGAGTTTCATATACTACCCCCACTTGTGTATAGTTGACAAATTCACCAAATTGGACATAAACCCTTACATAACTCACTGGATTGTCAGCTGGCTCAGACAGGACTCAGAAATGGTGAGACCACCTCCACTAAGAGATCAGTCTTTTGGCATTTACTTCTTGGAGGTAAAGACCAACATCATGCGCTTTCGGCTGACAAAGTTTGCAGATGACTACAGATTGGAAACTATCATAATTCATCTCATGACACAAACATCTTACAAGAGGGTTTAATACAGACAAATGACTGGTGTGAAAGTCATGGATTAAAACTGAATGTCAAGAAATGCATTACCATGACTTTTGGGAACACAGACATCGACAAATTGCTACATTGATAAAACATTCCTAAGAGATGACTCAGTAGTCAGGCATCTGGGAACAATATGTAGACAGTAATCGAGCCATTGACTAACATGTGGCCAAGGAAGTAAGAAAATACAAGTTTGGTGACAAAATAAAGGGCATAATTTTTCAGGTCCAATAAAGTCATAGTGTCACTTAATTCAGCCCTTATCAGACCTATCATTGAGTATAATACCCACTTTGGCATGTACCGGACCACGCATGTGCAACAGGTGGAATGCCTCACAAAGGTTTCTTACCAGAAGAGTCCAGGGTATGAACACATTGTTCTATACAGATTACCTTAAAGCCATCTCTCTACACTGTATCCTACAGGCTACAGATAGCCTATCTATGCCTGGCATATAAGGCATCCTCTGATCCAACTCTGATGCACCTTTTAAAGATTCACAAAAATAACAGCATCAGAAAAACTAGATCCAAGGATTAAAAATTTGCTTGTGACGTAAGATATGCTGGCAAGACAGATGCGTCTCCGACGATCTCCATAAAGTACAGTCAACCTCAACCCTAGTTTGACCAATGGTCTCCTTGTCTGAGACAGACAGCAATGCCCAAACTAACATACGGTACACATAACCTCTAGAAACTTCTTACATTCCCCATCTTAATACACACCCATGACAGAGAGGGACAACCGAGATGGGTAGCACTGCTAGGCTTATAAAGGCCCTGGTGGTCTTTACGCTAGTATATACTGACAAACCTATGAAGACTATTGTAGAGGCAGCAACTGAGCATGTAGAATGAATGTTAGGCTTCAATGGCAAGAACATATTCTGGATTTGATACAATGTATGTAATGCAATCTGATAACCATCTAGACAAGGTTGTCCTAGTGAAATAAATGAACAGATGAGAGTGAACTATGTCCTTTGGTGTGATGCAAGTAAAATCTCAACTGCCTATCAAAGTCCAAGGTATGAAGAGTACTCACTCTTATTAGCATTTTTTGGAAAGGTAATAGGTGAACCAATTAATTTAAGTTTGCATCAAAGGCCTCTTTAGGGTTGAAAGCAGGATTAGTTCTGAGGAAAACTCTGTCCTTATGGATGAAGAGGTACAGCCTGAGTGAAGACCTTGCTTGAAGCTCAGTCTAAAACCTTCCTGGCAGAAGAGAGCCACCAAGAAAGGGTCTTCCATGCAAGAAATTTCAAGGTGGCTAACAAAGAAGGGTCAAAAGGTAGTTTAGTAAAGGCTTCTAGTTTTAAACTGAGGTCCCAAGGGGGAGCAGGTTCTTTGATTTGAGGACACGAGAAAAATTCGCCATAATAAACTGCTGCTTGACTTGTTCAATGCCAAGGAGTGAGAATTTAGCTGAGAGTTCAAATCTGTTACCAACTGTAACTTGACAGCAGAGAAGCTATCCCCACCATCAAAGAGAGGCTTCAAAAGGGTTGATAAGCCCAAAGTGCAAAACATTTCCACTTACTGATGTAGAAATTTCTGGTATAGACCTTTTAGGATGCAGAAAAGATTCTCTATTTCCTGAGATAAGGTAAAATCCATGGATATTACTGGAAATATGTGAGAATGCGAGAGATGCAATTATACAGCCAAACTGGAAGCTAAGCCGTCTCCACCCAAGACTGGAACAGACAGTCATGAGGAGAAGGTTAACACTTGGACCACACCTCCAGCCGCACACAGACCTAAAACAGCACTGGCAAAAATTACACAAATACACAAAATCATACTCAGAGGTGCTAAATAGAAACCTGCAAAAGCATCAAAGATCTCCAAAGCAGACACCCAAACAACTTGCAATTCCCGTCACAAACCAGACAACACATATAACACAAAATAAGTGTGCCGCACAATCACAGCTTTTAAGGCAAAATAACATACCCAACACACTAGTAATAGGTGACTCTATAGTCAGGCACACTGACGTCCCAACTCAATAGGCTGGACAAGCAGAAGGTTACTGTTAGCTGCCTGTCGGGAGCCAGAATTCACCACATAACACAAGCACTCAGGTCACTCCAGAACAAGTACAAATATGACTCTGTCATTGTTCACGTTGGTGTGAATGACCTGAGAAGTAACTCCCTGGACTACATGAAAAGAAACATGGAAGAGCTCTCTGATCATGCTGCAGCCCAGGCTGGTATGACCCTGAACCTGAGTAGCATCCCGCCCTCACCAAGAATGATACCTCAGTATAAAGAAAAAATCATCAATTTCAACAATTGGCTAAGCTTCTGGTGTCATTCAAAGGGGATCCAGTGTCTGTCAGCCTGGGATGACATACTCGACAAGCCATGCTGCTTCGCAGGAGACTGCTTGCACCTGTCACCCCTAGGCTTTCGAATACTGGCCAAGGCTCTTGATGCCCCCATAGTGCCTTTTTTAGGCAAGGTTCAAAAGTCAAACCCACCTCCGTAAACAGCACAATTAACAAAAATCTGAGGGTTATGCTACTCAATGCCAGGAGTTTAAATCTCAAAATGCATGGGCTCAAAGCACTCAGTATGGAGAACGTCGACATCTGTGCATTAACTGAACCCTGGTTCAAGACTCCAGAGAGCACCCCAGCACTACCAGGCTACAACTCATACCACACGTTTCGGTCACAGAACACGGACCGAAACACAAACGGAGGGGGTGTATCCATATTCATCAAGGATACCTACACCTCCAGATTAGTGGCATAGCATGATACCTCTGAGATCATCCATGTGTAACTAACACTGGGCCAATCTGCAATGCAAATTGTGGCCTGCTACAGATCACTCTCCATGACCCAGGACCACCACTTCACCTTTCTGGAGACAATGGAAAACGTGAAGGTCCTACTGAACACCCTGATATTGGACGATTTCAATTACCCTACCGTTCACTGGGAAAACTACTAGAGTACAAATTCCCATGCCCAGCATTTCCTCAAATTCATCAACTCAAATGCCCTGGATCAGCTGGTAAACTCCTCTACCAGAGGTGAAAACATACTGGACCTGGTCATCACCAACATGGGCAGGTGTTCCACACCAGAGGTCAACCAGTCACTGGTTAGATCAGACCATAAACTAATCACTCTGGACGTCCACACCCCAACTAAGGAAACCACAGTAAAAAACTTTTCTAAAGCAAACTTCACCTTACTTAAGATAGAGGTGGTAAGTTTCACAGCCCCCACGCTGAAGATAACACTGCCCAAGATGCAGAAACTTTTATAAATGCACTCTATGAGCACCTACAAGGATGCATGGATCATGCCATCCCTAGCAAAATCAAGACTCACTCCTGTAAGAGAAGGAAACCAGTTTGGTGAACCTCTGCAATAAACAGGCTATAACAACAGGAGGAGGAAACTAGTTCAGAAAAAAAGCAAATCCCAAGAAGGAAAGACATCCCTGATCAGTATCAGTAAGAAAAGTACAGTTTTGTACCTACCATAAATGTAGATGTTCGAGGATTCCATTGCTGCAGTCCTGACTATTGTCCGTGTCCCGTCCCGCGGCCGAATACCCAAGTATAAGGGGCTGGCGTCGTCAGGGCGCATTGGAGCTGGCGTCAGTACGGCAGGGTACTAATGCGCATGACCGACGTCATATCCTCAGTCTTTTCTTGCCCCAGATGTCAGAAGACCCTAAAAAGACAAGTCCCAAAATACCTGCACCAAAAACATGTACAATATATACAACAATATATATAAAAATATATACATGTAAACTCACCTACACAACCACCCCTAGACACAGAAAGGGGGAGGAGTAAATTGGACTGCAGCAATGGAATCCTCGAACATCTACATTTATGGTAGGTACAAAACTGTACTATGTTCTTCGCTTCCATTGCTGCAGTCCTGACTATTGGTAGAATCCCAAAGCAGAGGTAAGGAGGCTGGCAAATCATAAAGTAGGAGCTGACAACATGCCTTGTAAAACAGCTGTGGCAAAACCAGCCCTAGACTTAGAGTAGATAGGAAGGTGATAATGCTTAGAGAAAGTATGCACTGAACTCCAAGTAGCTGCTTCCAAAATATCCTTAGTTGCCACCCCTTAGAAATGCTGTTGAAGTGGCAGTAGCCCTAGTGGAATGAGGCCTAATCCCAGCTGGAATCTCCTTGCCATGATGGGAATAACAAAATGCAATGCAAAGCCAATCCACCTAGAAATAGTTTGTTTTGACACAGGCTTGCCCTGTGAACTCAAAAGCAGAAACAAACAAAAATCCTTAGTCCTGCTTAAATAATAACGCAATTGCCTGTGTACATCTAAAGTGTGCAAAATCTTTTCCCCTTTATTTTGAGGGTCTGCATAAAACGTAGGCAAATGAATAGTTTGGTTTAAAGCCACACTAGAAACCACCTTAGGCATAAAGGAAGGATTAGTGCGTAATGATACCCTATCCTTATGGAAAATCAAAGGGCTCTACTGCCATAAGGGCCTGCAACTCAGACACCCTTCTTGCAGAAGTAATAGCCAACAGAAAAGCAGTCTTCCATGACAAGTATTTCAATTCAGCAGTAGCTGCAGGCTCAAAAGGTTGTAGAGTAAGTTTTTCCAACACAAAATTGAGATCCCAAGCAGGAGTAGGAGCTCTGGGGGTCTTATATTCTTTGCCCTCTAAGAAACTGCTTGAACAAAGGATGCGAAAACAAGGTGGGTCACAATCATAGTGAGCTGAAATTGCTGCAGCATGAATCTTAATGGAAGAGAAGCACAAACCTTTGTCCAATAACTCAGTAAGATATTGAAGAGCCACACTCAAATTAGGCTCAGAAATCTCCAAATTCTTTGCTGTACTCCAAATAAAAATCTCTTCCATTTTTCTCCTTGTACTAGGTCTTCTAGCTTCCATAATCACATTTAAAACTTGTTGAGGAAGTTGAGACCTGCTGTGTTTCAACACAGAATATGCCAGGCTGTTAGATGAAGAGAATGAAGCTTGACATTGAGCAGATGACCGTCCTTCTGAGATAACAGATGAGGAATCAGAGGTAAAGGCCATGGAGGCTTCAGTACCAGACTCCGTAGTAGTGGGTACCAGTGTTGCCGAGGCCAATCTGGAGCTATCAAAATCATCCTTGGCCTGTCTTGTCTGACCTTTAATAGTACCTTTGGAAGAAGAGGCAGAGGTGGAAAGGCATACACATGAAGGTTTTTCCAACTGAAAGACAGAGCATCCACTTTCCAAGCTGTGTGATGAAACCCCTTTGTGCAATACTTTGGCAGCTGGTGGTTTAGTGGAGAAGCGAACAGATCTATGTCTGGAGTTCCCCATGACACTGTCAGTTTCTGAAATACATGAAGATCCAGTTTCCTGATTTGTCTGCTTAACACATCTCCTAAGGAGTTCTGTGCTCCTGGCAGAAACCTTGCCTGAAGAGTTAGTTGCAAGCTTAGCGCAGTCTCCCATAAAATCATTGCTTGCCTGCATAGAGGATAAGAATGTGTTGCCCTGCTTGTTGATGTACCACATGACAGTTGTGTTGTCTGTTAGAATCACACACCTGCTGGAAGAAGTAACTCCTTGAAAGCATTAATGCAAACTGGACTGCTAACATCTCCTTCATGTTGATATGTAGATGCTGTAGTCTGGCAGGCCACTTGTCTTGTATCCACTTTCCATTTAGATGAGCTCCCCAAGCAATGTCCGAGGCATCTGTTTAAAATCTGACTTCGCCTCTGGCCGGGTCACAGAGAGGGTCCCTTGTTTAGGTGACATTTCTGAGCCCACCACAAAAATTCTTTTTGAAGGCAAGGTATTATTTGAATGACAGTGTCCAAATCCTGGCAGTGCTGTGTCCATACATTTTGAGATACCATTGTAGCTTCCTCATATGCAGTTTGGCATTGGGAAGCACCAGAATACAAGATGCCATGAACCCTAATGCTTGAAGGACTGTCCTTGCAGTCAGCACGGACTGATGAGATAGTTGATGGAAGTAAAGTGACAGACTCTTTTTGTTTGTCCGGGGTTAAAAGGCCATCTGGGCTGCTGTATTCAGTCTCACACCCAGAAAGCACATGTCTTGAGAGGGTACTAGACTGGACTTTATTTCGTTCACAGAATACCCTAGGCATCTTAGCACTGCTATAACATATTCCAGATGCTGTAGAAGGTCTTCCTTTTCTTGAGCCAGAATCAGGCAGTCGTCCAAGTAAGAATAGATTTGAATTCCTTGAAGCCTGAAGTAAGCTATCACTGGAGCCAGAACCTTTGTGAATACTCTGGCGCAGTAGATAAGCCAAAGGGCAATGCAGAGAACTGATAATGAGAATTTCCAGCTCGAAACCGCAGATACTTCCTGCAACTTAGCCTTATAGGCACATGAAGGTAAGCTTCCTTGAGATCTAAAGTTACCATCCAGTGATCTTTGCCCAGCAGAGGTAAAAGCTGTTGTAACGTCAACATCTTGAACTTGGGAATGTCCAAAAACGTGTTGAGGAGAGATAAATCCAAAATTGGTCTCCACGTGTTCCCCTTCTTTGGTACAAGGAACAGGAGAATAAAATCCTAGGCCCCTTTCTGATACAGGGACTGGCTGAATGGCCCCTATCTGAAGTAACTGAGAAACTTGCTTGTGAGCCTCTTTTCTTTGTGGAGGAGGAACGTCTGGCATGCCTTTGAAAGGGGCATTGTATGGAAATAAAATCTGTAACCGTGGTGAATGATATCCAACCCCCGTTTGTGCTCAGCAATGAAAGCCCAATGTTCTTTGAAAAGAGACAGTCTGCCGCCCAAGGGAGCTGCCAGGCGGGAATCTGCTGGCAGCTGAAAAGACAGGTCATTGGGTCTGTGAAAGGACTGACCCCTGCCCTCCCAGAAGTCTGAGCAGGTGAACTCCTGTTCTAGGCCTAAAGAACCTTGAGCCCTGCCCCTACCACGTCTAGACCTACCCTAGACTGGGAATCATAAGCAGGATATGTCCACCCCTTAGCAGGCCAATTTCTACTAAACTTTGGTGGCTGCACCTGCAAAAATCTTTAACAGTTTGCATAGACTTAGCTTTGTCCTCCACTTTCTTTAAAACTGCTTCCACAGGCGATCCACACAACACATCAGACTGTAAAGGAGCATCCAAAATCCTTGTCTTAACATGCTCAGCTAAATTCTGATCCTTCAACCAGGCATGCCTGCGAAGAACAGAACTGGTAGCAGCCACCCTCGAGGAGGCCTGTACAGCATCAAAACCACATTGCAAAGAATGCTTACCCCTTGTTCAGACACATGAACCAAATCCAGCAACTCTTTACACTCAATACCTTCGCCAAAGCATCCACCTTAGATTTCAATTGTGAAAGGAGATAATTCTGATATTTTAGCATGAAACTGACAATTCAATGCTCTCATGGCTAGAGTGGAAGAAGTATACACTTTCTTTCCCACCTATCCAAAGCCCTTGCCTCTTTATCAGTGGGAACAGGATTTTTAACCACAGAAGCCTTAACACCTTTAGGCCCTTGAGAAATTGTTTCTGGGTCCCCTAGGACTCTTAAACAAATATTTATGACACCCTATAATACCTATCAGGCTTAACAGGAGCAGGAGGCAAAGAGTCAGGGTTCAGGGAAGCCTCTGCAAAACATCTTCCACCACATTCAACACAGGAGGAATAGCTAAAGGCCTATGCTGGGGTAAAACAAGAATTCCCTAAGCCTTTTCCTGGAATCAGAGTAATCCTGGCCTTCCCATTTAAAGTGCTCCCTCATGGAATGCAGAGTCTCTGAAAATGAGAAATCCTCAGGCGGAGAAGCTGTAGGAGTGGAATCATCCACATCCGAATCAGAATAAGTAGGATACTCCTGCATATCTTCCACAGAAGATTCTGAAGCCTCTGAACACTGTTCAAAACTATCAAACTCGGTTCCACCCTAGGCCTCTTATCAGGCGGGGCATAGAACCTCTAATCATAGTAATCAAATCTTCTGCCATTTTAAGCATATGTTTCTTAGGTACAGAACCGAAATGCTAGGAGAAGCCCCCACTGAAGCTGAACTAGGCCTACCCCTCAAAGAAGTTTTGGCAACAGAAGGAGGCTCTAACAACCTTGGGAGAGAGGGAAGAACAGTCACCTGAGAAGCCCCTCAGCCTGGCCTACCTCCTGAGAAGGCACATCCTGTAATAGTAAAGTTTCTGCCTGGGACTCCATGGAAACTCCTGGCAAAACCTCTGGCTCCACTGAGCCTTCTAAAGAACAGACGTCCGGGACTGCCGGTTCATCAACCCTAGGCTTCACTGATTTGTCCTTGCGCTTCTTGAGGAAGGCGGCGCCAGCATCCGGCGGCATTTTTAATAACAACGCTTCCCAAACACTAACCTGGCACAGTCTAACCTCCTCTTAATAGTGCGTTTGTTAAACCTAGCACAAGAGCGGCAACCAACAACGTCGTGCTCAGGCCCTAAACAAGGTATACACAAGGTATGGTAATCCCTATGAGGTATCTGTTTCCCACAAGAAATACAGTTATTCACTTTTTCTGACATCCGGTAAAATACTGAGGCAAGAAAAACCAAACAAGGCGCTTTAGCAACTCTGTTTGGTCTGAAAAACCGGGTTCGGATCCCAACCTATACGGAGCCAAGCAACTCTGTTTCGGTCTGAAACTCGGTTTCGGAAATATTTCGGCACGCCAACCTGCACTCGCAAAACTCCTTCTGCATCGGACCATCCGGCAAAAGACTGAGGATATGGACTATACCCAATAGTCAGGACTGCAGCAATGGAAGACGAAGAACATCTAAGGTCCCTCATGAAATCATCCAAGGCTAACTTTGCAAGAAAAATAGCCAAGGATTCAAAAGATAACCACAAAGCCTTCTTTAGCTATGTTAAGAATCTAAGTGGCAACTCGCAGATATACACTGAACTAGTGCAAAATAGCACAAAATATACTGAACCAACTGATATTGCCAACATCCTGGCAGATAGATTCAGTGCAAACTTCACACCCCTCTCACCTCCAAAAGGGCCCACAACAATACCGGAAAAGTGTAGTGTCCCAAAAATCAGACGCACAGGTGAAAACAGCCTTTTCAAAAGCCAAAAACACAGTGTCAATGGGACCAGATGGTGTCCCAGGCTGCATCTTGCACGAACTACAGAACGAACTAACCCCCCACCTAAACATGCTGTTCAACCTCAGCCTCTCCACAGGCTATGTGCCCATAGAATGGTGCAAAGCAACAGTTATTCCTCTCCACAAAGGAGGGGCCACAACTGACCCTGGAAAATATCGCCCCATAAGCCTGACTAGCTTGGTCTTCAAGGCTATGGAGCGCATCATCATGGAATTCATCAACAAAGACCTTGGGAATCTCCAAGCACTTGACCTGACCCAGTTAGGTTTTATTAAGGGCAGATCATGCCTACTAAACCTGGTTGACTTCAAGACAGTCACCAAGGCCATAGATGAGGGAAAGGTGGTTCACACAGCCTACCTTGACCTCGCCAAGGCTTTCGTCACCATTCCCCACTCGGGTATTACAGAAAAACTCACCAGCCTGAACATAAATCTCTACGTCATGAGATGGGTTGCCAACTGGCTTACAGACAGAACTCACATGGTAAGAATAGCGGGCTCCAGGTCCGACTCTAAACCAGTCACAAGTGGTGTCCCACAAGGCTCGGTCCTGGGACCCCTACTGTTCGGCATATACTTCTCAGAAGTACAGGCAAACACAGGAGGACTATGGTTAACCAAGTTCGACGATGACAGGAAACTGGGAGCCATAATTGACTCTCCAGCTGACATAGACATCCTCCAAAAGGGCCTTACTGAGACGGACACCTGGTGTCAAAGTCATGGCCTAAAGCTAAATGCCAAAAAATGCATAGTCATCCCATTTGGGAAAAACAAAACACCCACGAATTACCACATATGTGGCAGCCCCCTTAATACTGAAGAGGTAATAAGAGATCTGGGGACCCAGGTAGATGGTAATCTCTCCTTTGACAATCATATTGCCAAAGTAGTTAGGAAATCCTTCTATGTGGCCCATCTAATTACTAAAGGGTTCGCATCTAGAAATAAAGAGGTTATAGTGCCCCTCTACTAGTCAGTCATTAGACCCATCATAGAGTACAATGCTCCATTTGGGATGTACCTCACAAGACACTTCCAACAGCTGGAAAGACCACAAAAGTACCTCACCAAGAGGATTACTGGCCTCAAACTTATGTCCTATGCAGCCCAACTGAAAAAACTCCTGCTGTACTCAGTGGCATATCGCTTACTCAGAGGTGATCTCTGCCTGACTTACAAAGCCATGTCCAACTCAGAATTGATGGACATGCTCCACCTAAAGAAATCCACGTGCTCTAGTAAGCTAAACCTCGCCACAACAATAAATAGAACATGCTGGAGGGATAGATTCCGGTCACAGAGACTCCCCATGCTTTGGAACAAAATTCCAAATTACATCAGGCAGAGTCCCTCACTAACACTCAAGAGAAACCTTGACGAGTGGATGGGTAACAGAAAATATATCCCTGGGATCACTTCATTGGCTCTGCTTGACAGAGGATCAGTTAATTAAATCAATGGGGCAGCGAAAGCCGACACTTTGTCTAGGTTTATAAATGCCCTCGGGCAGATAGCCTAGTACCTACCTATGAACCTAAACAGAGAAACCAAGTGCTGGGGTTACCTTCAGGTTTTAAAGGCCCAGGTGAGGCTTCCCAGAAGCTGGGATCCAGGAGCCAAGGAGGCTTCTTGAGGCGAGACTTGAGCAGAGGGAACCAAATCTGTCTGGGACAGAAAGGAGAGATGAAAATGATAATTGCTCTGCACCATCTGACTTTCTGTAGGACTTAGGGAATCAGGGGAATGGGAAGCAAGGCATATAGTAACCTGGGAGGCCACTGTTCAAATAGTGAGTTTCTCAGGGTCTTTCCCTCTAGGGGAACCGAAGGTAAAGTAAGTACTGCATTTAAAGTTGATTGGGGATGCAAAAAGATCACAACAAGGCATGCCGCAAGACTTCCAAGATGCACACTGAACAATTTCAGCTCTCCCAGTGTGAAAAACTCGGAAAACAGAACCCATAAACTTATGCTTTTGGGTAACTTAATTACTGGCTGGATGCCAGCAAAATAAATTTAGAGAACCTGAAGAAAAATCAATCACAAAATAGGAGGAGAAAACACTGACTGGGAAGAATCCTGCTGTTTAGCAAAAAAGAACAGTTGTGTAAGACTGTACCATAACCATAGATGTCTTTCTCTTCCATGTTGCAGTATTCATAACAGTAGGGAGGTTGCTGCCTGCAGCAGCAGCAGACATCCGGCCAGTATACCAAAGTCTTTGGATAAGGGGTACATGCGACATTGGATGTCAGAGCCATAAACCTATGGCTATACATGTGACGTCTGCACGTACCCAACTCAGAACTGACTGCCGCACACAGCAGTACCCCCTGGGAGGCTGGAAAAAAAGCTTTCCAGACTCACACATAGCACCAGTCAAAGAAGTATTCAAGTTTTAGAGCTATATGGCAGCTCTTGTACCCTTTTAAGGAATACAAACAGAAGAAAACTAACAAATAGAGGAGGAGGTAGGAGGGGGGATTGAATGCTGCAACATGGAAGAGAAGGACCTCTATGGTTATGTTAAGTTCTTACACAACTATTTTATCGCCTTCTATTCTCATGATGCAGTATTCATAACAGCAGGGAGAGTACCAAAGCTTTAGGTAGGAGACTGGGAGGTATGTTGGGAGACAGTCAATGAGACCTTGCAAAACTGACATGGCAAACCCAGCCCCTGCTCTAGAAATCAAGTCTAACTTGTAATGTTTGGTGAAAGTCTGTAGAGAAGACCAGATGGCTGCTTCCAGAATAGAAGCATAGTCAATGCCCCTGAAAAAAGCTGCTGAAGATGCAGCTGCTCTGGTAGGATGGGCTTTCGCATTGGAATTCCATAAAAGGAATAGCAAAATGAGATAGCCTTAGAAATCCATGAGGCAATTGCCTGTTTTGAGACCACCTTGCCCAGGGCTCTAGGGTGAAAGGAGACAAAAAGCTAGTCAGACTTTCTAGTGGATTTGGAATTGTCCAGATAACTCAGTTGTCTATAAGCTTCCAGGGGAATGCAAAGTACTGAGGAGTTGCGGCCGAGGAAAAAAATAACAGGTAGATTAATGGTTTGAGTCTAGGAGAGCTCATTGACCACCTTGGGGATGAATGAAGGATTGGTCCAGGGGGAGACCCTATCTTTATGGAAGATAAGGTATGGAGGAGGGGACATTAGGTCCTAGATTTCACAGACCCTCCTGGCAGAAGTAAGGGCCACCAGCAAAACTGTTTTCCAAGTACATAACTTAAGAGATGTTGAATAGGCTGGTTCAAACGGAGGTAATGTGAGTTTTTCCAGCACAAAATTAGGATCCCAGGATGGAGGAATAGGCTTAACTAGGAGGTCTGATATGTAGGACCCCTTTTAAGAGTTTTACTTCTAAGCCTGGATGCCAAAAGGGGTACTAAAGGAAGACAAGCGGAGATGGCTGACAAATGCACTTTTACAGAAGAAAAGGTCAGTCTTGAATATAGCAGCTCACACAAATAAAGGACCATAGGTACTGGAGCAAGTAATGGGTCCCGTTTGCTCTTGAGACACCACCTGCAGAATCTTTTCCATTTAGACAAGTAATTTTTCCTGGTACTAGGTTTCCTGGCATCCTGCAGGACAATGAGCACGTCCTCTGAATATAGGTGTCTAAAGGGGATCAAGATTCTATCACCTATAAAGTCAGTTTGAGGTTGAGCATGAGGGTGGATGAGGGATCCCTTGTCTTGTGTGAGTAGGTCAAATTTGTGAGGAAAACCTGTGGTGATTGCCCTTGGCTAATAGAAATAGTAGGGAGAACCAATGCTGTCTTGGCCAAAAGGCAGTAACCAGTAGGATTTGTGGCTTGTCCTTCTGAATCTTCAGAAGGACATTTTTAATCAGTGTGAAGGGGGGGTATAACGAAACATCCCCTCCCATGAAAAATGAAAAGGCATCCACCTTCCAAGCCTGTGGATGCAGAATTCTCATGCAAAACAGAGGCATTGGTCTGTTCTGGGAGAAGACAAACAGATCTGCCTGTTAAATACCCCATCTGAGACTAAGTTCCAAAAACACCTCACTGTAAAGCATCTATTCATGAGAAGGTGTTATGGTTCTGCTGAGGGTGTCTGCCATCACATTCTCTGCTGAGGGAATGTATACAGCTTGCAGGTGTATATAAAGTTTTTCCGCTGAATTGCCAAGGTGCGGAGTGGATAAGACCTTGCCCCTCCCTGCTTGTTGACATACCATAGTACAGTCACATTGTCTGTGATTACCTTCAAGGTGCCTGGCAGCAGAATCTCTTGGCAGGCCTGCAGTGCCAAGAGAAGGGCCCCCCAGTTCCTTTATATTGATGTGGCCCCTTTCTCTCTGGGTGGACCACTCCCCCTGAACCTTGATCTGACTGTAGTTGCTGTCCAGGATGGCTCCCCAACCCAGATCAGATGCATCTGTGTAGAAGTGTTGTGTAGGAAGTGGGATCTGCAGGGGGTACCCCTTGATTGACGGTAATATATGAAATCCACCATAACAGTTCCCTTTTCAAGCATGGGAGTGTAACATCCACAGGACTGTGTGTTGGCTCCACAAGTTTCTCAAGACCCACTGGAATTTCCTCATAAGCAGTCTAGCCAAGGGAAGCATGGGAATCAAGGAGGCCATGTGACCCAGGACCCTCAGAAATCCCCTAGCGGAGATGGCTGAGAGAAGGAGAGATTGGAAGTAGTAGGTGAAGGTTTCCACCTTCTGCAGGCATAAAGGCTAACATGTCTGTTCTTATCCGGCACCCTAACAAGACAACGTCTCAACTTGGTGTCATTTGGGATTTTTGTGGCTTCACTGTGAAACCTAGGTCCTCCAAAATCCTGCACACCATGTGTAAGTAATGGGACAAGGAATGATACTCCTGGGGCAAGATTAGCCGGTCATCTAGATAGGGGTAAATTTGTATGCTCTGCATTCTGCAATGGCCAATAACTGGGGCTAGACACTTTGTGAATACTCTTGGTTCTGTGGAGAGAACCCACTGAGAAATGTAGGAATTTCCTGTAGCTGGGGTGAAAGGGGATGTGAAGGTAAGCATCCTTCAGATCCAGGGATGCCATAAAGGCTTGGTTTGGGATAAGAGGTAAGAGATGTTGTAAGGTGAAAATCTTGAAACTAGGCACCTTGAGATATTGACTGAGCAGGGGACAAGTCCTTAATTGGTCTCCAAGGACCATCCTGTTTTGGGACCAGAAACATTCTGGAATAAAACCTCTTGGCTGTCTGATCCTGAAAGACATGTTCTATTGTTCCCTGAGATAGCAGCTGATCCAGAATTGCAGGAAACAGGTGGAGCTGATTTGATGGAGGTTGAGGGGTACCCTGGAAGGGGGGATCCGCCCACCAAGTCATGAAGTAACTATTTTGTATGATAGAAAGGACCCAATTCTCTGAAGTGATTTTCTGCCAGGAAGGGAGGGAAAGGGTTAGACGGAGGGACAGGGGATGGATCTGGGCAAGGAATGTGAGTCACAGTGGAGGAGCTCTGCCTGGGTCAGGCAGTCTCCAAAAGGAAGCAGGGGTTGAGGTGGTGGAGGGTCTAGGAGTGGTTTGCTTCCTACGGTGTCTCCGTCCCTTGGACTGGGCTGCAGTAGAGTGGGAGGACTGCCTCCTTACAAAACTGGTCTTTTGTGGGTAGTTCCTGTGGTATTTAGGAATGAGTGAGATCAGCAAATGTTTCAAATTTTGCAGCTCTTTGCACTTTTCTTGGAGGGATTTAAGGGGCTCAGCTGAGGCAGTGCCAAAAAGGGCTTTATTATCCAGAGGTGCATCAAGTAATTTGGCCTGTACATCCAAGGATAGAGGGGCTGTAATCTCAGCCAGGAATACCTTCTCAGGACAGAGCCAGATGTGCAGACTTGGATGATGCTTCTACACAGCATCACAGCTGCACTAAACAGAATGCCTGGTCACCTGAGAGGCAGTAGAGAGCATGGCAGTTAGCTAAGACTTGGCAGGAGAATCTGCTACATCAGACATTAGAGCAGTAGCCTTAGACAATGAATCTAGGACAAATCCAGCCACATGGGTTTGATAATTAATAGCTCTAATGGCCAGGGTGGAAGAACTGTAGATTTTCTTCATGTCTATGAACTTGCTATCTTTTCCTGTTGGGAACAAAGTAAAGAGCAACTGTCGGGAGGATTTGTCTGCTAACAGCAATAATTGCAGGGTCTGCAGGAGAATTCTTGAACAGGAATTGTACCTATTGGGGAACCTTGCAAAATCTATCAGGTCATTTAGAAGCTGGAGGCTGAGAGTCTGGGGCCTGAGAGGCAGCCTGAAAGGCATCCTGGAAAGCTGGAAGCAAAGGAGGAACTGCAGAAGGAGAAGGCTGTTCCATTTCCAGAAGTTCAAAATACCTCTTTTTTTGTCTCAGACACATCAGAAGCCTCCGATTTAAAATGCTGTCTCATCAATGTAATGGTGTCCCCCAAAAAATTATTCCCTAGGAGAGTCAGGACCAAGTCTTCTTTGGAGGCAGCAAAGTCCTTGGGGGATTCAGTTTGGGAACTATAAGTCAGGGATTCATCTGAGGATGAGGGTTCTTCTCAAAAAACTGAAGGCAGAAAGCAAATGGATAAAACTACTTTTTCTTTATTTCATACTTCTGGTACCTCGGCTACACAAGCCTTCAAGGAATAAATGTGCGATTCAAGCAGCCTTTTTATATCCCATCAATTTAATGTGTTAATACCTTTCAATTAATATATACCAATTAGTGCAAAATTACCACTCAAGCTTAAAGGTGTACCCCCCATTACTGTCAGAAAGAAAAAGAAAGAAATAAGACAATAATAGCAAAAAACACATACTAATACAATATTTTTCAACTACATAGCGTATACAATAAGACCATTTAGTAATACTACACTGCACAATTATTCCATTTCAATTTTCAGTTTTGTTTAACTATTACACTTTGCCTTACTATTGATTATTTCATGCCATTACTTTGTTAATTTGCTTTCACATCTCAGCTTATTTACTCACTATATATCCCAATGTATTTTCATGTTTTACCCGTGTGGAAACAGGGTTCCCAAATTCACTATAATTTTGGTTTCTAAATTAATAATGTACATTTAAATTCATCTCCCTCCATGTTTTGACATCCAAACGGTTAAGCCAGAACATTGAAGAAAAGGCCATCAGCACTCTCCACATGGATAGAACACAAATTTTGAACTATTGAACTTTCCATTCTTTTATTTCCATCACCTCCATGTTCTAAAATTCTTAACTTCACTTCTCTTTGTTTGTCGTATGTACCACATATCTTGGGTGTGCATCTACATCCAATAATGTACACTATTATCCCAAATTCTTTATCCCAAATTTCTTTCCATTAATCACCCAACCATCCACATTTTTTATTCTTTTGCATACTTTGCACAGGTCACAGGGAAATGCCCCTAGCCTTTCTATTGAGGAGTATTCCTAGTCCACTGTGGGGGTTTGTTTGTTTGTCTGAAGAGGGTTCTTCCTCAGAATCTTCCAAGGGCTGCACAGGGGATTGAACTGGCTGGGGCACATGAGATGTAAGGGGCCTGGAAGGCTCTGAACAAGTTCTGTGAAAAGGCTTCCCATCCTGGTGTAGATTCTGTAGTTCTGTGCTTTTCTTTGTTTCTTTAAGGAAACAGGAGTAATTGTCTGGGAGCCTACATCAGGGTGGATGGTAAAGAAGCAGTAGGCCCCCCGATGCCATGAGCCATGGTTCCCCCCTCACCATCAGGGCCTGACTGAACAATCTCAGATGTACTGTGGATTTCCACTGAACATCTTCTACCACAGTTCCCAGTTCCAGCAGTAAAACTGATATCCAATGAGACCCTGGGCTATCATCTGCCTTGAGTCTCTCACTGGACTTCTGAGGTGCGGCATAGGCATCAGGCTTAACTTTTTTTGGCCTTCTTCCGAGGTGGCTCCTCTGAGGTACCAACTCCTCCCTCCATACCAGACTCAAAATGTCAAAGTCTTTGATTCTCTAAATATAAATTTAAAGCGCCCAGATGGCCTCTTAAAGTTTTGGGGGCAAAAGACTGGCAGATGTAAAGACTTGTAGTCGTGGCCTGCCCCTATGCAAAACAAGCACTTGTCGTGCATGTCTGTGTGGAATCTGTCTTCCACAAGCACACTTTCCCCTCCCAGCTGATGCGTTCATCTGGAATACAAGAAAAAAAGTTATAATCAAAAATCCCAAAAGGGTACTTGGCTTTAATGCAGACAGCCGAAGGCAAACTAACAACCAGATTCCACGAGCTGGCAATTAAACGTCTGTAGATCACTGCATCAGAGTTCTGAGTTGGGTATGTCCAGACATCACATACATAGCCGACATAGGTTTTTGGCTCTGACATGCAACGTTGCACATACCCCTTACCCAAAGACTTTGGTATACTGGCCAGATGTCCAGTGCTGCAGGCAGTAACTTCTCTACTGTTATGAATACTGCAACATGAGAATAGAAGGGCATTAATTGCAAAGCTCCAAACTGGACTTCCAGTAATTTGGAGGAAAAAATAAGTCAAATGTGCTCAGAGCTGATTAAAATAAAACACTGGCATATATATATCAACTCAAACAAAAGGCTTGAAAAAAAATGGAAGCTTTAATCAGATATTCAGATGAGGTCTCCAGCCATGAGTGACCTCCCAAACCTCCTGTAACAGAGTCACATGGGATATATGCAAATGACCCTTATGAACATCAGGTGATGCTGATGAAGTCATAAGGCCAAAATATGCATATCCATAGCTAGTGGGGTTTGGCTTTATTGGCCTGAAATTGTCCATTAAAACGACTTCAAATGTAAAAGTCATGGGCAATCAGAAGCGCCATATAGCTGAAACACCTGATGTTCATAAGGATCATTTGCATATATCCCATGTGCCTCTGTTACAGGAGGTTTGGGAGGTCACTCATTGGAAGTTCTAGCTTGGCTGGCGTTTTCATTTAGTTTTTTCCTGATTGATTTTTCAGTGTGACCTTCTAACTCTTTGTTTTAATATTCAGACAAGGTGATAAAAATGCAAAAATCAGAGGTTGAAATGAAAAAGGCTGGGCAAGTATGAGACTGCAAGAAGAGAAGTTCCAAAAAATAAGAATTTGGGGACAGAGCACCTAGGGAAAACCTGAGATTTTCTACTGTTCCAAAGAAGCTCACAAGAAAAGACTGTGGGCCAGATTCAATAAAGCATACACTGAGTATTCAAAATCAAAAACTAGGCTAGAAAAATTTTTCACAGGAACATGTGAATTTAACTGAAAGTTTTAATATGCATCCAATAACTATTTCAGATCATGCACCAACAATAACTAAAATAAAAATGCCAGGCAATGAAATAAAAATGAGACACTGGTGCTTTCCCACCTGTTAGAGACTTGAGGAATAGGTAGTAGAAATTGTCTGAAAATAGGGAAACCGAAAATATAGCTAGGGAGTGGGATAAATTAAAGTGAAGTTTAAAAACAGGGTGGAAATAAAAAAAAGAATTGGCCATTTTGGGCTAATTTCTATCCCTTTCATCTTTCTGTTATAAAAAACGAATTTGCGCTTTTTTTTTGCACTTGTATCAGCTCATCAAGATCCTGCCTCGGTATCCTGCAGAGTCCTACAGCAGCAGAGAGAGAAAAGAGAGACTTTGGAGTGATCAAGTACTTTTTTGGCTTTTTTTTTGCTATTTATTGCCAATTCTGCCTAAACGCTCAGTTTCTAGCATTTTTTTGATACTTAAAGAGCTTATTTTTCACAGCAAGACATTGTTGCGTTCCATTCTCAGCTAGAGCGTCTTCTGTGTGGAGGCATACGTGAATGGGCGTGCCTTCGTTGAAGGTTGTGCGTCAGGAATGGTAACTCAGCACATAAAAATCCACTACCAAACATTAGCGGACCGGAGTTCCGCTGTGGCGACCCCTAACCGGGATAAGCAGAAAGACACAACAACAACTGTAATTACTTGTTTGCACTTTTAAAATCATTTCTGTGAGCATTTGAACTGTTTTAACTGTTGTAGGTTACACACTCAAGTGCGATAGCTGTTTTACTGTGCTTTAAAGTGCTTATTTTGTTGCATTTGCCTTAATTTCTTGGGAAAAAAAAAAACAATATCTACACTTGTTTCCCGCCTTTCTGAAGCTAGTAGAGTCCAGTTTCCAGAGTCTGCTGAATCCAGGGCTGTATTTTAGTTTCTGTGTTGCTCATACCTTTCTAGGATAGAAGGAAGTTTCTCTGTTCACCAGTGAGAGTGGGGAGCATTGAGCAGCCTACCTGTCCCTGGAGGAGTGGTTTCAGCTCAGAATTTGTAGTTTATTGGCCATTTTGGGCTAATTTCTTTCCCTTTCATCTTTCTGTTATAAAAAAAACACATTTGTGCGGTTTTGTGCACCGCGCAGCACCAGTTAGCTAGGGTTAACTATCCTCGGCTCCATAAAGTCTGCTCTTCAATTTTTCCCTTATAACTAGTCAGTCTTTCAGCCTAAGCACTCAAACCTGGATCTTCTAGCCCAGCACTTATTCTAAATCTGCTGTAGCACTAAATAACCCCCAGCACTCAACCCCACCTCGTTTGCCTGGAGGGAATAGTCTATATACTTCCCCACTTGACAAAAGAAAACAGCCTTTACTACTTCCCCACTTGACAAAAGAAAAGTCTTTATTACTTATTCAGGCATGTCCAAGGGACAGCTCCCGATGTACTCTCCAGTCTACCTGATGAACCTGGGCATCTTGAGGCAATGTTACAACTGCCTCATGTATACAGACAACCCTCTCCTCCTATCACCAAACACCAATACCTGCTAGAGATGCACTTATACAGCCAATATAGAGGCAAGCTCTCTCTAACCAAGACAGAACAGTCAAGAGGAGAAGGTAAAAACTCAGCACCCCACTCATTTCACATAGACCTACTAAACCAACACCTCCAAAATCCACACAAAAACACCAAGACATACAGAGGCTCTGAATAAAAATAGGCAACAGAGACTTCCAAAACAGACACACAAACAACCTCCTCCCACCAACATATCCCAAACAACACATAGCCCACAAACTCGGTGTGCCACACAACCACAGTCCATAAGGCAAAACAACATACCAAACACACTAGCCATAGGTGACTCTACAGTCAGGCAACACTGACATCCCACTCACCAGGCTGGACAAAGAGAAGGTTACTGTCAGCTGCTTGGTGGGTGCCAGAATCTGCTACATAACTCATATATTCAGGTCACTCCAAAGCAAGTACAAATATGACTCTGCCATTGTCCATGTTGGTGTGAAAGACCCGAGACGTACCTCCCTGGACTACATGAAGAGATACATGGAAGAGCTCTCTGATCTTGTAGCCCAGGCATATATAACCCTAGCCCTGAGTAGCATCCTGCCTTCACCAAGAATAATACCACAGTACAAGGATAAAATGATCAAGTTCAACAATTGGCTAAGCTTCTGGTGTCATTCAAAGGGGATCCAGTATCTGTCTGCTTGGGATGACATTCTCGACAGGCCATGATGCTTCACCAAAGATGGCCTGCATCTGTCATGCCTGGGATTCCGGATATTGGCCAAGGCTCTTGCCGCCCCCATAGTGCCTTTTTTTTGGCAGGACTCAAAAGACAAACCCACCACCATAAAAACTACAAGTGACAAAAAACTGAGGGTAATGCTGCTCAATGCTAGGAGTCTAAACCTCAAAAATGCACTCACTCGAACTTCTCAAAATGGAGAACATAGATATATGTGCAGTGACAGAGACCTGATTCAAGGCTCCCGAGAGTATCCCAGCAGTATCAGGCTATAATTCATACCACGTGTCCACCACAAAACCCGGACCGAAACATCAAGGGTGGAGGTGTGTCCATATTCATCAAGGATATCCACACCTCCAGGCTAGTTGCACAACACAATGCCTCAGAGATCATCCAAGTGCAAATAACCCTGGGCAAAAATGTATTCCAAATTGCAGCTTGTTATAGATCCCCCACCATGACCCCAGGACCCACATTCCTTGTTCCTGGAGACATTGGAAAAAATGAGGGTCCAACCAAATACCCTAATAGGTGATTTCAATTACCCCAACATAAACAGGGAAAACTACTCTTGTTCTAATCCCCTTACTCAACGATTCCTGGAATTTATAAACTCTAATGCCCTGGATCAAAAACACCCCCACTAGGAGCAACAATATTCTGGACCTGGTCATTACCAACATGGGTGACCGGTGCTCAATGCCCAAGATCAACTCCTTGCTGGTTAGATCAGACCATAAACTAATCGCCCTAGATAGCCACATCCCGACCCCACCCCCAACACAAGGAAGCCATCGTAAAAAATTTCTCCAAGAGAACTTCATGCTACTCAAAACAGAGGTGGCTAACTTTGTGACGCCCCTGCAGATGGACAGTACAGTCATAACTGCTGAATCCTGCACAAATGCACTCTACAAGCACCTGCATGAGTGCATAGATCGTACCATCCCTAACAGAACCAAGATGCTATCCTCCAAAAAAAGGAAGCCAATCAGGTGGTCTCTTGCCATAAACATTCTACAACAGAAGGAAGAAACTGTTGCAAAAGAGAGTAAAAACCCATGAATGGAGGAACTCCCTGACAGACCTCAGTAAGAAGCTGAGATCCCTCATAAAATCCTCCAAAATGAATTTTGAAAGAAAAATTGCCACGGATTCCAAAGACAACCACAAGGCATTCTTTAGCTAGGTCAAGAATCTCCATGGCAACACCCAGATCTGTGATGAGCTACAGCAGAATGGCACAAAATATACAGTGCCAACTGACATTTCCAACATCTTGGCAGATAGGTTCAGTGCTAACTTTACTCTCCTCTCATCCCCCACAGGGCCCATAATTATACCAGATGATTGTAGAGCCCCATTAATCACAAACACGCAGGTAAAAATGGGACTCTCTAAAGCCAAAAACACAGCATCCATGGGACTGAACATCCCAAAATCTTACACAAACTCCAAAATGAACTAGCCCCCTCCCCCAACACACACCTAAACTCTATGTTCAACCACAGCCTCATCACAGGCTATGTGCCCACTGAATGGTGCACAGCAACGGTTATCCCACTCCGTAAAGGAGGAGCCACCACAGACCCCGGGAACTATCAACCTATTAGTTTGACAAGCCTGGTCTGCAAGGCCATGGAGTGTATCATCATGGAACTCAGACATTGGTAACCTCCAAATTTTGGATGCTACCCAGTTCAGATTTGTAAAGGGTAGATCATGTCTCTTAAACCTGGTAGACTTCTTAGGAACAGTTACCAAGGCAATAGACAAGGGCAAGGTGGTCCACACAGACTACCTGGACCTCGCTAAAAGCCTTCGATACTATCTCCCATTCAGGAATCATAGATAAATCCTTATGTTAAGAGATGGGTGGCAAACTGGCTCATGGACAGAACCCACAGAGTGAGAGTTGCAGACACCAGATCAGACTCCAAACCAGTGATAAGTGGAGTGACCCAGGGTTCAGTCTTGGGACCTCTCCTTTTCGGTATATACTTCTCCGAAGTGCAAGTGAACACAGAGGATCTATGGCTAACCAAGTTTGCAGATGACTGCAAACTGGGTGCCATAATCGATTCCCCTGCCGATGTAGACATACTGCAAAAGGGCCTCACTGAGACAGATACCTGGTGCCAAAACCATGGCCTCAAGCTAAATGCCAAAAAGTGCATCATCATCCCCTTTGGTAAAAACATGGTACCCATGAATTACCAAGTAGGTGGCAGTTCATTTAACACAAAGTGTGATAAGAGATCTTGGGACCCAAGTGGACAGTAACCTCTCCTTTGATAATTACATAGCCACAGTGGTCAGAAAACCTTTCTATGTGGCCCACCTAATTACAAAAGGGTTCACATCTAGAAAAATGGAGGTCATTGTCCCCCTCTACTCATCACTTATCAGACCCCTCATTGAGTACAATGGCCCATTTGGGATGTACCTCACAATACACCTACAACTAGAGGCCCCAGAAGTACCTCAACCAAGAGGATTGCTGACCTCAAACAGTTGCCCTATGCTGACTGGATCAAGAAACTCCAACTCTACTCAGTAGCATATCGCTTACTCCGAGGAGATCTGTGTCTGACATACAAAGCTATGTCAAACCCAGAATTGATGGACATGCTCCACTTAAAGAAACCTCAATCTCTCAGAGCTACACACTCTAGGGACCTAAACCTCACCACAACAATAAACAGGACATGCTGGAGGGATAGATTCTTGTCCCAGAGACTTCCCATGCTCTGGGACACAATTCCCATCTACATCAAGCAGAGTTCATCATTAGCACTCCAAGAAAAACCGTGATGAGTGGATGGGTACTAAGAAATTCACCCCTGGGATCACTTTGTGGCTCTGCTTGATAGAGGGGCAGGAATTTAATCTGCATGGGTGGCAAAAGCCAAGACACTTTTGGCTAGGCTTACTTATCCCCCTCAGGCCAATAGCCTAGTACCTATGACCCATGTTCCATCTGTGATGGGTATGGATCAGACTCAACCATTGCTAAAGCTCGTGGCAACAAAAAACTCTCGAGCTTCTCCCTTACCCACAATGCACCAACCCTTAATTACCTCAAATCTTGTTTGCTGCTTAGAAAAGTAAAAGATGGAAATTATGGAGACGCTATCTCTGAAGTCTGTATATAAATAAGGCATGTGTGCCCTATATTACTCATTCATTCAGATGCCTTATGTGTGGGGGATGGTGGGAGGAGAGCTGAAGAATGAAAATGGACAACACAAATAGAACATTATGGTGAGTACATAACTTCTTTATCTGATGTCAGTTTTTATTCTGCCTCAACTGATGGGGCAGCATCCCCGAGCTACCTAATTTCCAGGGTGGACTCAAGGAAGGATATTCCTGTACACCACAGACCCAATTGATGCTCTTCCTCTGGAGACCACATTTAACTTGTAATGTGTAACAAATGTACGAGGAGTAGCCCAACTAACTGCTGCAGTGTCATCCGTGGACATTCTGGGTTGAAATATTGAGGAAGCTGTCATGGATATAGTAGAATGAGCATGAATGTTTTTTATCACAGTGATGCTAATCTGTTATACACACAGGAAATGCAATTTGTTATCCATTTAGATAGTGTAACTTTGGTAACTAGTTTACCCAAAGTGGGTTCTGTAAGTGAAACAATTAATCTGATTTTCTGATGTTCTTAGTCCTACGGAAGTAACGCAACTGCCTGTGAACATCCAATAAGTGTAACATATATTCTCACCTTTGTTAGAAAATTTGGGGAAGAATACAGGCAAATTAATAGACTGATTAATATTGGATTCTGACCCCACCTTTGGAAGAAATGATGCATTGGTATGTAAAGCCACCCTGTCCTTATGAAAAATCAGGTATGGGGGTTTTGAGGATAATGTTTGGAACTCAGAAATTCTCCTGGCCAAAGTAATGGCTACTAAGAAAATGGTCTTCCATGAAAGAAATTTATGGTCACAGACAGTTGCAGGCTCAAATAGGGGTAGAGTAAGGTACTGCAGCACTAAATTTCTGTCCCAAGGAGAAGGATCTTTAAAGAGAGGCCTTAAGAGTAGTACACCTCTTAAAAATGCTTTAATTTATGAGATGCTGCTGACAAGCCATTTTTACCAACATGGAAATTTGATACTGCTGCTAACTGTACTAACTGTAGAAGAACTAGCTCCACCTTTAAAGATGTGAAAAAAATCCAATATATTATGTATGGGAGCTGTAAAAGGATTACGGATATGTTTTTGAGCCCAAAAACATTTACAAGTCTTTTCCATTTGCTGGAGTACAGTTTCCTGGTGGAAGGTTTATGGAAAGACGTCAAAATGGAATTGGAGAAGTTAGGCAGTCAGCCTGAGGTTTGTCAAATATGGATGTATTAAGTTTGTCAGGCGAGAAAGGAGGTCTGGAGCTGGATCCAGAAACCAAGATGGTTGCATCATGTGAGGACAAAGAAAGGGAAAATCTGTCAATGCCAAAATGGAGCAATGAGGATTACTGGGGGGGGGGGGGTAATCTTGAAGTAAAGCATCCTTTGGAGATTCCCCCTCTGGAGCATTAGGGCAAAGTAGCTGCTGCATTTGTTGTTCAGGGGTATAGATCAACATGTATGCATACCTTTAAGAAGCCTTCCAGGGGTTTGCACAAGTGTATAAATACTGAGCATGTACGAGCCTGACTGCCATTTTGTAATAAGCTGTTAAGATATAAGCATGCATGTCGATCTCATCAGTTAATTTATGTTTTGCAATGCTACTACTCATCCTGATTTGTTTTTATGTAATAAAGCATATAAATGAATCACCCCACCTGTTCTTCATCTATATTAGGAGAGATGAGTGACATGGTGTCAGAAGTGGTATCCATTTTCTCCAGACTCAAGACAGAGGGGCAGTCGGTTAAGATTGGAGGAATATAGAGGAGTGATTCATTCCTACTGCACATACAATTGACAAAACAGGTCAGAAACAAATTTCAGATATTAAAATTTGCTCACAATTTCTTAATCACAAAAATATGAAACAAAGCATACAGAACACTCTAAACAATATTTTAAGTAAACGAAATGTCTGAAACTCTGACATTGATAAAATATTCAAATTACTATGGAAAATGTTTGAAATAAATCTAAATTGCGTAAAACAAATGAAAGAAAACTTTTTTTTTGTTCCGCGCGTACTTTTTATATTAAAGCTACTGGAGATATCTGAAGAGTATGAAGTGTTCCCATGTTTGTGCAGTATTACAGTACAGTTACTTCGCAAAATAGCCATTTCAAAGCATATTTTGCGAAGTACAGTATTTGGAAGTTTATTTTGCATTTGAATGTTATTACAAGCATGCACAGCAACTTGTTCGTGTATAATTACAGGAGCTATATTGTTCAGTGTGTTTGGACATAATTTGTTGGCATGGCAGACAGATTTCGAAAACCAGGTCCATTTGTGTTTGATATTAATATTGCACAGAACTGGAGAGTGTTTGAGCAAGAGTACAACATTCATACAGGCTGCATTTTCTGATAAAGATGATCATACAAAGGCATTCGTTCTACTTAATTTAGCTAGGTCAGAAGCCATTGAAAGGGAGCACTGACTTGTGTATGCACATGCTATATTTGCAAGAGAGGGGGGGGGACACTCAGTTGCACTGACTGAGCCAAGGGAAGAGCCTCCCTAGTGCTTAAAATGTAAATTTAGAGAAGTGTGTAACCCCCCCAAATGAATATTACAATGGAAAGGCACTTATTTTACACAAGGGATCAAAAGCCTGGTGAAACTTTTGCAGCATATACAACTGATTTGAGAAACACAGCTAAAACATGCAGATTTGGTGATTTAAGGGATAAGTTGATAAAAGAGACTTGTGTGTAGTATTAAAGATGCTGTGAGAAAGATTTTGCTTTGTGACCGTGATTTAACTTTAAACAAGGCCACTGAGATTGGTCAGATATATGAGCTCACAGAAAAGCACACAAATATACTTACAAATGAGAAATGCATGCTTCCAGTAACTTTTAAGATCAATGTTGATAGTATACAGTACGTGGTTAAAAGAAACCGGCCCAAGCACATGGTAGCAACTGCAACTCCTGCAACAGTCAACTGGTAAACCCTAGAGCTTTCTAGCAAATTCGAGTTTGCACAGTCTCAGTGAAGCACAAGAGTGAGTCAAATTTAAAGAATGGGCCCCCACCCAGTTTCATTGCTGTCATAATTGTGGTGGAAATCATGAGTCTAAAAGATAAGTGATTAGCCTTTGGTCAACAATGCCACAAGTGCTATAAGTGGAATCATCTCAAAAGGTTTTGTAAATCAAAAGCCACACATTTTATTAAAAGGTAAAACTTCAAGAAATGAGATAATCAGTTAGAAAGCTGACACTACTTTCTATGTTGATGGTGTGTTACTGCTTAGTGAAACAGTTAATGCAGTAGATTAAGTGGGCAAAGAATGAAATATTTTGTACTGCTCAGATAAATGGAAAACCCATAGAGCTCAAAGTTGACACAGTTTCAAAGTGCAATGTTACATCTGCTGAAACATTTTCCTGGAGTATGTGAAGGTGAGAAGTTTGATTTGACAGTGTGCAAAGCTTATTGCTTAAGGTGGTGAATAAATTCATACAGAAGGTTCAGTAATGCTTTCATGTTACTCTGCTGGGAGAAGCTATGACTTGGCATTTTATGTGGTCAAAACGTGCGTACAGTCATTATTAGGGCTCAGAGACAGTTTGAAGATGGGACTGCTTTCATTTAATAAGGAAGTCCACCATGTAAACTTAAAAAAAAAACACTATTCTAATTTGGCCTAGTATATTTTCTCTACCTATGCTGATCTCTTCAAAGACAAACTAGGCAAGCTTCCAGCTGTTTACTCCAAGTTAGACCCAGATGTCAGGCCAGCCCAGAAGGTTCCAGTAGCTATGCAGAACAGAGTCAAGACCAAACTAGATAAAATGGTTCAACAAGGTGTGATTTGTCCAGTAGATGAACCAACTGAATGAGTATCCTCCATGGTGGCAGCTCATAAGAAAAGCTCAGATGATATAAGAATATGTATTGATCTACGAGATTTGAACAAGGAGCTGAGCTCATCATCCAATGTGTACAGTCGAGAAGTCACTGCTCTTATGCCAAATGCAACTGCTTTTTCAGTCTTAGATGCAGAGTTTGTTTTGGCAAATTTTGCTCGACTGAAAATCTTCATTGCTAACCACTTTCAGTACTCTGTTTGGAACCTAGAAATTTTTTGAGATTGCCATTTTGGATAAATTCTGACAGTGAAGTCTTTCAATGTGCAATGGAACAAATTTTTTCTGGGTGTCCGTGTGCTATTAAAGTAGAGGACATTCTAGTAGGAGGCAAGGGTGAAGCTGAGCATGACCGAAACCTCGGGAAAATTCTGTAGAGTTTGTGAAGTGAATTTTAAGCTGAATCCTCAGAAATGCAAATTCAGGTTGCGAGAAATCACTTACGTTGGCCATTTATTTACCAGTTCAGGCTTATAACCAGACCCTTCCAAGCAAACAGCTATTCTTGACATGCCAGATCCAGGCAATGTTCAAGCCCTACAACATTTTCTTAGCATAGTTAATTACCTAGGCAAGTTCATTCCAGACTTCAGCCAAATTTACGCACCACTCAGGGTTGACATGTATCCTGGTAATGGTTGGAGCATCACCAGAAAGCATTTGTCCTAAAACAGAGAATTTGCCAGTCCACCAACTCCGATACTATGATGTTCACAAACTTACTCTTTCATGTGATGCTTTGAGATTGGGTCTAGTTGCAGTCATTCTTCAAGAGGGTCAACCTGCTGCCTATCCGTCCAGAACTCTCACTCAAACAAAAATGCAGTATGCTCAGACAGAGAAAGAGCTCTTGGCAATTGTGTTTGCATGCTTAAAGTTCCATAACTTTAATTTATGGTAGACCTATCCAGATCAAAACAGACTACCAACCTCTAGTCACTATTCTGAGAAAGGCTATGCATACAGCTCCAGCCAGATTGCAACACTTGATGTTAAGTACCACTTCAATCTTGTCTACACAAAAAGCAAACTTCTTTATCTTGTTGATACATTATCCATATAACCCAGGAATATCACTGAACAGCATGCGAATAAGAAACTTAATTTTAAAGTCATAGAAGTGAGAAATTTTTCTTCCACACGTCTTGATGAGCTTAGAAGTCCTACAGCCACAGATCCATTTCTTCAGAAGCTCAACCACTTTATCAACCAAGGATGGCCATCAAAGCAATCTAGCTTACCAGTAGAAGTGCAACCTTATTTTTCTTACAGAGATGAGATTTTGTTTGAAAATGGTATTATCATGAAAGGTCCTAAACTGATTGTTACAAAGTCCTTGCAAAAAGGGTACATTACTATCTTACATCGTGGCCATCCAGGAGCAGACTACTAAAAAAAAAAGGCAAGAGGTCTAATATTTTGACCTTCTCTGTCACAAGAGATTGAGTGTCATCATCTTGTTCTGTATGTATTAAGTGCTAAGTTGCATCAACAGAAAGAACCACTTCAGCTAAACCAGATTCCTGAACTACCTTGGTTGACAGCAGCCAGACATTTTCAAATGGAACGGTCAGCATAGTAACAATGGTGTTAGCAGACTCTTATTCAAATTGGTTCAAGATTGACCTGCTTCCTAACTTAGCGTCCAGAACTGTCATTACTAAGAGGAGTCATTTTGCAGTCCGTGGTAGTCCGTACAAAGTTACTTCTGACAATGGTACACAGTTTATAAGCCAACAGTTCAAAAGATTTGTCAAAGAGTGGGACTTTACTCATGTCACAAGTAGCCCAGAGTATCCGCAGTCAACTGGTTTGACAAAACACCAGTTCAGAGTGCGAAACAATTACTAGAGAAGTTGAAATGAGACAACAGTGATGTTTTCCTGAATCTTAAACATCTTGGTTCATCTGTTTAGACTTCTGTCGAGGCAAACCAGAACCATGTCACCAGTTAGTAGCAATTATTGGTTCCATGCATCAAGAACAGATCACTGAAAGCCAATCTGTTGAAGCATTTATCCCAGAAGTCCTATTATAAGACCAGCAAACTGCTCAATCCATTACGAGTAGTAGTAGTGAGAATGCAAATGTCCAAAGGTTATGAATGGATTGGAGTAGTGAAGGGCATTTGCTCAGAGCCAAGATCATACACTGTGGAATCACAAGGAGTAAAGCTTAGGTGGAATTGGAAACATCTGATGTCAGTGTACGAGCCTATACCACAGCACATAGCCTGTGAGAAAGACTACCTCAGTGAGTTGTCCAGTATTCCAGATCCAGGTAAATACCCCTGTTCCAGATACGAATCCCCAAGTTACTGATAAGAATAGTTCACCGAAGACTGCCCCTGTTGCTAAACTCAGGTCTGATTACTATATTACTAGATCAGGTCACATTTTTTGACCATGTTATTTCATTTGAGGGTAAGCTATTTAAGAGGGAGGATGTAGATCAATATGTATGTATACCGTTAAGAAGCTTTCCAGGGGCATGCACAAGTGTATAAATACTGAGCACATGAGAGCCTGACTGCCATTTTGTAGTAAGCTGTTGAGATTTAAGCATGCATGTCTGTATAGTGTGTCAGTTAATCAGTTTATGTTTTGTAATGCTGCTATTCATCCTGATGTGTTTTTATGTAATAAAGCATACAAATGAACTATGCTGTCCGTTCTTCATCTGAGACCTGAACGACGGGGGGAAATCAAATATATTGCAGCAAGGCTGGCCCCACTGATGGAAGATCTTGTCTGCAATTTTCTTGCAAGACCATTTGTGGGGTAGAAGAAAGCATCTGCTCAATTTGTCTGCTATTACACTGGACTTGCCCCGGAATGTGTGTTGCTGAAAGAAAGCGGTGGGAAGAGATCACATACTGCCACACCCTGACAGCTTCGGAACAATGAGTAGAATTTGTTTCCTCCTTGTTTAGGCACCAAACCACTGACATGTCCATTTGTACTGCAATGGTCCCTAAGGGGAGAGCAAACTGGAATGTCTGCAACACTAACGGCACTGCTCTCATCTCTAGGAAATTTATATGCAATTTGGCCTCCTCAGCGGACCAGGTGCCTTGAACTGTTGTCCTGGATAATGCCCCCCCCCCACCCTAACTGGTCTGTGGTCACTATGGCCTTGGAGGAAATGAATGGACGGCCTAGAACAACTTTATCTGAATGAATCTACCATTCCAGGTCTCTTGCATGGCAGAGTGATTCTCATCTGTTAAGACAAGATTGGTAAAGAATTGACCATTGTGTAGGTAGCATCCACTGACAAATTTTCATGTAAAATCTAGCCAGAGGCACTAATGCTACTGCTGTTCTCATTGATCTCAGGGCTTAAAGGATCAGACAGGCTGAAATTATAGCACTGCAGATTATCTTTTTGACTTGTGACTTTGAACTTTCAGTAGTGGTAGGGACACAATGGCAGTTTTCATACTGAAAATTGCTCCTATAAACTCTAGAGTTCTGGGTAGGTTGTAGAGGAGATTACTCGTAGTTTATGGTTATCTCCAGAAGTGAGCAAGTCTGGAGAACATGGTCCTTTGCCAATATGAATTGATGCCTTGTCAGAGCAGGTATGAGCCAGTCTAATATGAAAACATGTAGAATCCCTGCAATCTGAAAGGAGCTGCTGCTACTACTACCATGCATTTGACGGAGTACATGCATATGGTCAACCAGTGAATGGTAGACTGGGTATGGCCAAAAGGAGTGCGGTAACATCACAAAAATGCAATTGCAAGTGTTGCGAATCGCAAAATCCCTTCCTCTTTTTGACCCATGTTAGTACTGGTTTTAGGGTGTAGAGCAGTCGAAAATGTCGAATTCTATGTTTTTACAACATTCAGACCACTCTGCATTACAGGATTCATGAAGAAAAGTCAGTAAAATGTATGGCTGAGCAATTTGCACTCGACCATATGAATGTAAACTGCATTTGGTAAATACCCTGGGGGCTGTGGTGAGGCCAAAGGGAAGTACTCTGAATTGGGAAGGACTGGCTCCCAGCTGGAAGAGTAAATACCTTCTGGATTGTCTGTTCATCTTCATATGATAGTACGCATCCTGAAGGTCTATCGAGCATATCCAGTTGTCCTTGCCCAAAAAAGAGAATGGACTGAATCGTGACCATCAGAAATTTGGTTCTTTAAACTGTCTTTAGTTTGGTGAGATCTAGAACTGGTCTCCAGTCCCCTGTTTTCTTTGGCACTAAAATGAACCTTGAGCAAGTTCCAGATTCTATCAGGTCTAGCAGGACCTGTTGGATGATTCTTCTAGCAGCTTTTGTATTTGAATTGAATCAGGGATTGTTCTTGAGATTGAAGGTGGAAGGGAAAAGGTTATTACACATCCTCTGGAAATAATCCTTTGCACCCACATATCTTTTGTTATATATAGCCAGGCTCTTTGGTGAAGGGATAATCAATCCCCCAACTGCCTCCAGAGGTGGGCAATCAGGCCTCCTTTCAGGAGCGCTGGCAGGATTTGTCAAAGAATGATTCTTTGGAACCCTGGATCTGCACACCACCTCTACTGTGGGGGTGGTAACATCCATTAGAATTCCCTCCTCTTCCTCTGGGGGAACTTCCTTCATGTGTGTCCGGGGAAGGACCCCTGAGACTTTTTGAACCACATTTTCCGACCATCTTGTTGATTCCTGGAAAAGGTTCATTGAGGAGTCAAAAAACACACGCCCACAGCAGACAGGATCTTTCCATCCTTCTCACACCTGGATAACATGTCCTTTACCTTGGGCCAATTAAAGATGTTCCATCAAAGGGGGCATTGACAAAAGAGGACTTGAAGGGCTCCACAAACTCAAAGGCAAATCCAGGCATGTCTACTTCTGGAAATGCCTGAAACCACTGCCTTTGAGGTCTCTCTACTACATTTGAGATAAACCACATGGATTAATGGGATATGGACTTAAGGGTAGTCAGCTGGAAAATTAGAGGCCCGAACTTCCTCAGAAACGGCATCCGAAAGGGTATTTGATAACTCCTTAATCAAATCCCTGTGTAATCTGGTAAAATGTGCCAAGTAGTTGATAAACCTCAGTGCAAACGTGGATGAAGCATATACACAATTCTCAAATCTGTCCATCACCTACGACTCCTGTTGGGGGATGGACAGTGGAACTTTCTTTGGCTAGTTCCTTCTTGGTGGCCGCCACAATGATCAGGGTATCAACAGGAACTCCCTTACTCCAGAACTGTCTACCCATGGGTGGTGCATTATCCTGTCTGGTCTATGAGGGATGGGGTCTATGGAGCCGGGATCCTTCCATGCCCTAAGTGAGATCGAAGAAGCTCATCAGCAGGTGCAAAAACCCAGGAGGTAGAGGGTCCAGTACCAAAAAGCCTTCAGAAGAACAGATTCCTCAGATGTGGGGTTACTGGGTGTCCAGCCACCTCTCAGCTTAAGGATTTCCAGGATGTCTCCAAATGAGACATCTTCAGAAGGAGACCGTGGGGACCCTTCACCCTCATTGAAATATGTATCCTCAGTGATGGAGTCCACTGTGGAGTCAGTGTTTCCTCTTGCATATCCTATTTCTGGGGGCATCCTCAGTGGGATGCTCTGGGGAGCCATCAGAAGAGGATATAATTGCCTGACAGCCTGGGGCTTCAGTTCTGGCTGTCGTAGTGGAACAAGACAGTGAGGCTATAAGTGCTAGGTCAACATGGTGGAAGACTTTGGATGTGAAAGGAAAGGTTCCATCAGAAATTCGAGCAAAAAAAAAAGACCCTCTTCACAGCCTCAAAGGCAGAGCGGCCTGGAGGAGGACGACATCAGACCCAAGAAAACATATGCCTGGACAGTAGCCCTCTTTCATTCCAAGGGCAAGGTCTCTAAGGTGGAAGCCGGAGCTGAGCTATTCCAGTACAAAGGCTCCACCGTGTAGAGAATGGTTTGAAAATCTCAGTTAAATGAAACACCTCTGACCTGACAGGCAGGCTATGGCTCCTAGACCTCTACAGATCCAATGGGACTGCAGTTCTCAGGGATAATTTTGGATCCAAAGATAAGGTTATCCTTGGAGCCAAAACCGACAAATCCAGCAAACTCAAATCGAGAGACTCTGATGCTACAGCTGTAAGTCAGAGAAGGAACCTGCAATGGGGTAGTTGTAGACATTTGGATCTCCTGACCTAGAGAGGTAGGAGACTAGGGAAAAATAAAGTTGTGTACACTTACCATAAATGTAGATGTTTGAGTGTATTCACTGTTGCAGTCATAACATTTGGGTTATCTGCATGCAGTAGCCCTCAGTCGGCCTGATTATCAAAGTCTTGGGTCCTGCATTGGGTGCTGTCTCATCTTCCATGATGTCAGGTAGTCAGGGGTATGAAGCATGCAGCAGACACCATTACATCAGTTTTTCTTGCCTCAGATGTCAGTTGCCCCCCTAATGGGAAGCAATTTATATATATATACATATATATATATATATATACGCAAGGTTATACCTCCAACAAAAAAGCAAATACACCAAAAAGCTTTTAAGCATAGTAAAGGAAAACAGAGATATAGCCAAAAGAAGTCAGGGGGCTGGAGGGAGGGTAACCAGGAGTGCAACAGTGAATACACTCGAACATCTACATTTATGGTAAGTGTATACAACTGTACTATGTTCGTGTTTCACTGTTGCAGTCATCACATTTGGGTAGATTCCCAAAGCTAAGGATGGGAGGAGGAATTTAGATAGCATTAGGACCAGCTATAAGGCCCTGCAAGACTGCAGTAGCAAAGCCATCTCTGGATTTAGAGAAAAATTGGCAAATGGTAATGCTTGATGAAAGTATGTACAGAACTCCAGGTAGCAGCTTCTAGGATGTCCCTGTTAGGGGGACACCTCTGAGAAAGGCTGTAGAGGTAGATGCAGCTCTGGTTGAATGTGGTCTGATCCCCTGTGGGATAGGTTTTCCATGGTTCTTATAGCAGAAATGAATGCAATGGCCTATCCATTTAGAAATGGTTTGCTTTGAAATAGCCTTCACCTCTGTTCCTGCAGCAAATACCGCCAGCAGTTGTTCAGATTTCCTTTGAGGTTTAGTCCGGTCCACGCAAAATCCAAGTTGTCTGTGCACATCCAAGGAGTGTAGTATCCATTCCCCTTTGTTCTATGAATTAGAAAAGAAGGTTGGCAAATGCATGAACTGATTAAGAGCCACACTGGATACTACCTTGGGCATGAAGGAGGGTTTGGTCCTGAGTGACACCGTGTCCGCTTGAAAGATTATGAAAGACTCCACTGCCATAAGGGCTTGTAATTCAGATAAGCTTCTTGCTGAAGTGATTGCTAAAAGGAAGGCTGTTTTTCCAAAAAAGGAATTTTAACTCTGCACTTGCAGCTGGCTCAAAAGGAGGAAGAGTGAGTTTTTCCAATGCAAAGTTAAGGTCCCTGGCTGGAGTTGGGGCTCTCCTGGGTGGTCTTAAGTTTTGGCCCCTTGGAGGAACGGCTTGAGCAGCGGATGAGAGAAGAGGGGTGGTTCTGTGCTGAAATGGCTAAAGCATGAATTTTGATGGAGGAAGAAGAAAGGCCCTTGTGAAGCATCTAAGTATTGAAGAATCTGAGGTAAATTGGGTGCTGCTGTGCCCATCCCTTGTGTTTGCTTCCAGGCACAGAATCTTTTTTTTATTTTTCATCATAAAATTTTCTAGTACTAGGCCTCCTTGCCTCAAAAATGACATTCAACACTTGTTTACTGAGGGATGGTAATGGAGAGATTAGGTAATTAGCCAGGCTGCCAGGTTCAGGGTTTGAAGCTGGGGGTGCAGAATCTGGCTCTCCTGCTGTGACAGCAGGGTAGGGGTCCTAGGCAGGTGCCATGGAGCCAGCAGTGACACTGCGCAAGAAGAGGTATCAGTGTTGGCGTGGCCAGTCTGGTGCAATCAGTAACATTCTTGGTTTGTCCTGTTTGATCTTTAGTAGCACTTTGGAGAGGAGAGGCAGAGGAGGAAAGGCATAAACTAATAGATTTTTCCAGCTGAAGGACAGAGCATCCACTTTCCAAGCTTGTTTGTGGGGAGTCCTTGTGCAGAATTTGTCCAAGTGGTAGTTCTGGGGGGAGGCAAACCAGTCTATATCTGGGCTCCCCCATTTATCAACATGTTGAAAGTCTTTGGTTCCCGTTTCCATTCGTGTGTGTCCATGAGATTTCTGCTTAGTTCATCTGCCAGTATATTTAGTGTTCCTGGCAGGAATTGAGCCTGTAGATGCACTTAGTAGCTCAAGGCTGTGTTCCACAGGACCATGGCTAGTCTGCAGAGGGGGTAAGAATGGGTACCCCCCTGCTTGTTTATGTAGCACATAACAGTGGTGTTGCCATCTATACCATTAATTGTCCTGGAAGAATGTGGTCCTTGAAGGCTGTCAGAGCATTCTGTACAGCTAACATTTCTTTTTGATTGATATGCAGGTGCATTTGACATGGGTTCCATTTGCCCTGAATGCACTTCCTGCCAGGTGAGCCCCCCACGCATAGTCTGATGCGTCTGTTAGGGTTTAGGTGGCAGGGGGTAGAGTGAATGGTAGTTCCTTGATTTGGTGGCAGGCCTCTGCCCACCAGAGGAACTCTAACTGTATGCAAGGTATGATAGGAATCCTTGCTTCTAGATCCTGAAAATGCTGACACCATAGCCTTTTTAGATACCACTGTAGTTTCCTCATATGCAGTCTTACATATGGAATTAGTAGAATGCAGGAGGTCATGAACCCCAAGGCTTGCAGTATTTGCCTTGCAGATAGCAGGGTTTTTGTGGCCATTAGTTTGGTTTGAAGTAAGTTGTCAAATGAATTTGTTTGTCTGGCATGAGGAAAGCCATCTGGGAAGTTGTGTTCAAGCTTGCTCCCAGGAATATAATTTGTTGACATGGTACAAGATGTGATTTATTTTCGTTTACGGTGTATCTCAGACAAGTTAGCACTTTTTGTACATATGCCAGATGATTCAAAAGTATGTCCTGGCTTTCTGCCTGAATTAGACAATCATCCAGGTATGGGTATATTTGAATATTTCCTTGCCTGCAAAATGCAATGACTGGAGCTAGGCACTTTGTGAATACCCTGGGTGCAGTAGATAAGCCAAAGGGCAGTGCAGAGAACTGACCGTGCATGTAGCCTGCTTTGAAGTGTAGGTATCTTCTGCAAGATTCCTTGATTGGAATGTGCAGGCAGGCTTCCTTTAATCCAGTGTTGCCGACCAGGCATTCTTGCCTAGCATAGGAAGCAACTGAAGAGCTAGCATCTTGAATTTTGGAATCACCAAAAAAGTGTTTAGAATAGAAAGGTCCAGGATAGGACGCCATGAGTGGTCTTTTCTGGGTATCAGGAAAAGTCTTGAGTAGAAACCTTGTCCCTTTTCCTCTTCTGGTACAGTTTGAATAGCCTTTATGCTTGAGAGAGAGAGAGAGAGAGAGAGAGAGAGAGAGAGAGTACTTGCTTTTGAGCCTCAGCCCACTGATTTGGGGGTAGAGCTTGCCAACCGTTTGGGGTTGATAACGTGTGGAAGTGAAATCTGTATCCTATGGAAACTATATTTAAAACCCATCTGCCCTGGGTAATGAGCTCCCAGTTTTTGGCCTGCAGATCAATCTTTCCCCCTAAAGGAGCAGTCAGTTGAGAAGTGCTTGGAAGTTTTAAAGTTAAGTCATTGAGACAGCTTACCATAGGGGGGAGTCTTACTACTCCCTGATTTGGAAATGGGAGCCCCCCACTGCTTCGTCCTATGCATACCGTGGGACTGAAGCCTGGGTGTTCTGCTGGTTCTGGGTTTGGACTGAGAAGGAACATCCAGCAATTTAGCTTTAACATGATCTGGCAAAGATTGTTCCTTAAGCCAAGCATACCTCCTAAGCACAGCCCTGCAAGATGCCTCTAGTGAATCGAAACCACATTGCAAAGTATGTTTTCCAACCTGTTCAGCAGAATGCATTAAATCCTGTAAATCCTAATTTTCAGCACAGTCAGGAATCAACATTTTTTGTTTAAGCAATCCTATAATATGCTGCTGATACTTTAACGTATGAAACTGGCAGTTTACGACCCTACTGGCCAAGGTTGCAGAAGTGTATACCTTCTTACCTCATCTATCCAGTGCCCTGGAGTCTCTATCAGAGGGGGTAGGATTTTTGGCAGTAGTAGCCTTAATGCCCTTGGGTCCCTGTGAAATGGTCTCAGGATCCGCAGTAGGATTTTTAAAAAGAAACTTGAGAGTCAGGAACCCTGTAATATCTACCAGGTTTTCTGGGAGCAGGAGTTAGAGTCAGGGGCCAAGCTAGATTCCGAAAAGGCATCATCAACAATGTCTAGTACAGAAGGGATTGCTAAACGCATGTGTTGGGGCAGGAGTAAGAAATCCCCAAGCCTCTTTTTAGAATCAGAGTAATCCTGGCTTTCCCAACGAAAATGCTCCCTAAGAGTATGCAAGGTTTCACCAAAAGAGAAATCCTCTGGGGGGTGGGGGGGGGGGGCAGAGGGAATAGAGTCCTCTGCATCAGAATCCTCATAGGTAGATAAGGGTAAATCCTGGTCATCAGAGGTAACAGAAATTTCAGAATCCTGGTCAGAAGTATCATAAGCAAATTCAGTCCTAGGTCTCCTAGAAGGCTGAGGTTGGCTTCCCCTGATTAAAGTAATAAGGTCTTCAGCCATTCTTTGTTTTTTAGGCATAGGGACCTGACCATGCGGTCTGGGCGCCGGTTTTCTAGGCATGGTTCATGTTTTAGGCCTTGAAGAAGAGGATGGTGTTGGTTTAATATGCAAGTCAGTAGGCCTGAATACACCCTCAGAAGCCAGTGCCTGCACAGCGGCTCCGGACCCCCCTAAAAAACCTACCTCTTGATGAATCTGTACTATACTTCAATACTACCTTCTTAAACACCCTTAACCATCACACCCCCTCCAGAACAACAAGAATTAAAACTAAATATGCCCCCTGGTTAACCCTGGACACAAAATCCCTACTCAAAAAAAGAAACAAGGCCTGGACAAACTACCTCATCAGTAAATCCCAAAATGAACAAACAAATATACGTTGAACTACGTAACAAAGCCAAAAAACTCACCAAAACAGACAAAACATCTTACTACCAAAAGTTACAGGATAAGCACGGGAACAACCCACAAAAATTTTGGGCAGCAATTAACTCTATTCTACACCCAGTGAAACAACTACCCCAACCCCAAACATAGATGACAACCAAGAAGACATCCCCACTCAATTTAATAAATACTTTACAGAAACCATCCAGACCCTTGCAAACAACCAACCCTATGACAACCATCCCCACCCCTGCAAATCCACCCCCTCACCCCCAACTAACAGTTGCCCCAAGTTCAGCTTCCACCCAGAACCAACTAAATCCATTGAAAAACTACTCAGCAAGCTCAAACCAACGTCTCTAGCTGCAGATAAATTACCCGCTGAATACCTCCACCTGGCTGCAGAAGCCATATCATATCCTGCCTCCATCCTAATTAACAGATCCATCTCAGAGTGTATAGTACCCAAGCTATGGAAAATGTAACACATCATCCCTCTACATAAAGGGGGAATCTCCCTGGAACTCAACTATTGCCCTATAGCCATACTACCCCCTTTATCTAAAATTTTAGAGAGGGCAATACACAAGCAACTAATGAAATATCTCCTAGAAATTAATCTAATAGCAACACAACAACATGGCTTTAGACCCTTTCATAGCACCTCCACCACACTAACAGAATTAACCAACATTGTCAATACTCAAACCATGGACTCCTTGCATCTGCCACCTTCCTTGACTTGTCCCAAAGCATTCGATATGATTAACAATAAACTCCTTTTACTAGCAGCTCCAAACCTTACCACCCCTACTGCCATCTCTTGGTTCAAAAACTACCTAGAGGGAAGGAAACAAGCTGTTATGTGGCAAAACCAATCCTCCCCCTCCTTACCAGTCTCCCTAGGAGTACCCCAAGGCTCCATCCTTCTTTTTACCCTCTTCACCAATCAGCTCCCAAACAGTATTCCTAAAGCCTCAATAGTGTAATATGCAGATGATACCACCATAATATGCACAGCCAAATCAATTAACATCCTTCACTCCCTAACACAAGAATGCTTTTCCCTAGCAGAAACTTGGATTACAAACCAAAGGCTCATTCTGAACCAAAGTAAAACAAAGCTAGTACTCTTTAGCTCCCACAGAGCCACACCTCTCACTGATTCTTTCATCTCCTCCTTTAACAAGTCCACAATCACCCCCACAAATCATACCAAACTCTTAAGAGGTTGAAATAGATAATCACCTCAGATTTGACCTACATATTTCTAGAACCATAAAAAAAGTACATAAAAAACTTTGCCTACTGTATCGCAATAAAAACTTCCTCACTGACCACTCCAAAACTACAACAGCAAGGACTCGCCTACTATCCACCCTACTTTATGCCTCCCCCGTGCTTACAAATCTCCACAAATCTGACCAAAACCAAACTTGATAGTTGTTATAAGATAGCCAAATTCGCTACAACCTCTCCCATCAGAACACATCACTGTGAATGCCTAAAAAAACTCAATTGGCTAGAACTACCACTACTACTTTAAGTCAATCAACTATCACTAGCCCACAAAATAATACACAACTCTGAAAACACCCCAGCCCTGCAAAATCTTTTGCAACCCTATACAACCGCCAGGCCCTTGAGGTCTAGCACACAAAACCTCCTCAACATAACCAAATATAACAATTAAGCTGGTAAGTCAGTCTGCAGCCACTGTATAGCAAAAACCTGGAACTCCCTTCCTGCCCACATAACTGACAACAAATCACCATCACAGTTCAAGAAACTTGTTAAAACTCACTTTCTGAATAATCGACTGTGCTCCTGCATCCCCCTGGCTAATGTCTCATTAGAACACTTCACCTAACTTAAGTAACTCTGCTAAGCCAACCAATCATAGTACTGTACCCACTTAGGACTGTTAACCTACTGCTCATCCCATCTCTCCAGGAGTTAGGGAAAACTACCCCAGCAATGTTGAGCTCTCCAGAAGCAACTAAAACCAGGAGAAGACATATTGTAAATCAATTTGTTATCCTTCTCAGCTATAGCGAGCATCATCTGCTCTCTTGGAGCCTTATTCTAGGTCTCTCTGCTTTTACTCTGATAGTAAATCTATCACAGGAATCCTAAACTTAAGAATATCTTCTAAAATTTAATATTATATTGTAGAGAATGAATGTATCCTATCTGTTAGTTAATATGCATGTCGAAATCTCTTCTATGGAAATTGTATGTCAAAGGTCTGTCCTTAAAACTATGTTTTGTAAAAAAATTGTTCTCTTGGAGCTTTTCTCGCCAGGTCTCCATTGAAAATGGACTTGTAATTCAGTTGGACTCTCCGGGTCAACAAATATAAAATAAATAAATAAATAGAAAGCCTGGTATTGGAGAATTTCCTCAACTTAGAAGTACCTTCGGAAATAGTTTCTCGGAAAGAGAAGTGGAGAAGACCTTTTAATATCAACTTATTTTTTCTTTCCACCAAATCGCATGGATTGAAACTGACATATTGAATAGTCTTCCTGTAGATGAAGATGGCCCACACAGTAAACTGAAAGTGTGGGTAACAGAGTGTGGCAATTTATGCCCACACTAAGCATTTTTTAAAATCCTCCTGGCTTTTCTGACATGTTTAAAGATTTTATACAATGATCTAAACAAACAAAAGGAGAATTTCTTTTTCAGCAAGCAGAAGGAAAAAAGGGAAAAATACTGGTAAAGGTAAGAACTACCTAGGTAGAGGAAGAGATACCAACAACAATATCTGGAGAGTACATAGGTACAAAAACTAGGGAAGAAAATTTGACAGAGATTATTAAATGGATGAAATCGGAAGTAAGGCAAGGTTTAAGATAATATAGAGAGTAAACAGTAAGGAAAAAGGAATGTAAAAAGACTAATTCACTTATCGCTACAAAGCTTGAGAGCAGCAGTAGACCACGTCTTTTTGATGGAGCAGCAAACAAGATCTGGTTTAGTAGGGGTTGGTGTATTGTGGGTAAGGGAGAAGTGAGTTCCTGGTTGCTACAAGCTTTAACAATGGCAGAGTCGGGCCCAAGGAATCAGATCCGAACCAATTAGTTGAGGACAGAAAGAAAATTGACATCAGTTGCTTAAGTAACAAGAATTTAGGACGACTGACAAAGGTCAAGTTGTTGTAGAATAGGGGGAATCTCACAGAACAAGAGCAGCAATTGCAGAGGGCTAAACAGAAAATAAAAGGACCATTCTCAATAATATGCAAGAGTTTAGTAAGACTGCTGTTAAGCAACTGTTTGACAACTCCAGAGTACAAAAACTTTTAGCACAATGACTCACTCAGGCAACAGACAACAGAAAGGGTTGCTGCCAAGCTTAGGGAGCCTGTAACAAAGAAAATAACCAGAGATCCTGTAGAGGCACAAGAAACATTTTGAAAAGTTTATGAAAATCTGTATAAAGCAGAGAAATATGAAAATCAAGAAAAGATGCATACAAATGGAAATAATTATGGAAGAATTAACCATGCTACGGTTAGAGGTAGATAGAAAGGGTTGAATTACTAACACTTAAAAAAAAGTAGAGATGAGATAAAAATGATGTATAATCAATCTGCAGGAAAATCCCCAGGAACAGATGGTATTCCTGTAGAAGTTTGAAAGCTAGGAGGGGAAAAAATTGAGACCTGTAAGGTTTTGTTTAATAGTATTTTAAAAGGAATAGCAACATTCTGGAAGAAAATTATGGTGGCTGTAATACTTAAACATGAAAAAGACCTATCAGACCCAGCTTCACATAGGCCCATTTAAATTCTTGCTTATGTATACAATAGTTGAAAGAATCGCAAATGTGATGCCAAAACTGAAAGAGATGGACCACTGTGGTTTGTGGAAGGGAGGCAAACATGTGACAGCATTAATAGAGCAATGATGATCCAGAGGGAAGCAGCATGCAAGAAAATACTACTGTTGTTGGTGCTTTTGATGCAGAGAAAGCATTCGAAAGAGTAAGCTGGGACTTCATGCATATGCATTTCCTGATAAAATTATAATGTTGATTATAGTGGGTGGGTTCCCCCACTGACAAGTTGTTTGACTAGAGGAACCAGGCAGGGTTATTTTTCCCCTTTGTCATTTGCCTTATATTTAGAAGAAATGGCAAAGAAAATAAGGGACTCAGAAATTCAAGGATATAATTGGTGTGGTAGTTAGAAAAAGCTGTCTTTATTTGCAGTTATTTTATACCCAATAAAACTAGAAAAGGACATTTCAGTGTTGTGGAACATTCGGAGACAGTCTCAAGTTTGTTTTATCTTCATTAATTTTGTACTACAAAAACACAATAGCTGTAAACTATGCACCCCAGACAAACTGGTTCAGCCATGCCCATACTTATGGGGACATGATAAAATGAAGCACTTAGAAGTATGGATTAAAAGGAATTCAGTCCTGGCAGTTAGGGATACGTGGGAGGAGACTAAACAAAAGAATGCAAAAACCGAGAAATTGGAAGCTCTTCTATGGATGTGGATAGCAAGATACAAGCAGTAAAATGTTTGTAGTCCCTTTAGTTCTATACATGGGTCAGGCATTTTTTTAATCAATGAGAGGAGTTGTGGATATCAATAGAGCTGAAAGATTTTATATGGGAGGGAAGACTGCAAAAGTAAAGTAGGATAAGCTCATCCTTCCAGAACAAGGTGGTTTGGGATTACATGATCTGAAGGTTATTTCAGAGCTACACAGTTAAGGCATAGTGCAAGCAGAAAACTATAATTCAAAGTGGAAAGGGATGATGATGAGACAGGGAGAAGCTCAAGAAACAAGGAGAGACTGGAATCTTGGATGCAGATCCTTTAGAATAACTGTACAAATTATGTTTAAAGCAGTAAAACTATTCTAAGAAGTAAGCCAACATTAGGATGGAGAAAGGAGATTCTGCTAATAGGATGACTGCAGTTAGGGATACAGAGAATAGGCTACAGGGGGCTGGAATTTACTGGAAAAAAAACTGGCAAAGGAACTAAGGTATTGGTAGCAAATAATTGTACAGGGAAAGGTAACAATGGGAAGAGGGCAAGAATTTATTTGGATTGCAGGCTAGTGATTATTTATCTACTGATCCTTAATAGGGAAGGCAAAGAGAAACAGGGAGATAAGTGAAAGACCAAACAATGACAGAACAGAAGCTGCTGTTAAAAAAAAGCAAAAAAAAAAGGGATAATTAGTAGAGCATATAAAATATTGCATGATCACTGTAAAAATCAAACACGATTAGAAAGGATTGGATAGGTCAAGAAACAATGGGGATATATATGTATGACTCCCAAATATGTAACCATCTAGAAGATTTAGTAACTTTGCTTGGAAGTACTTGCATAGGCATTTTTAAACCTCTAATTAGACTCCGAAAAGTTTCTCCTTGGGTGGACTGCAAATGTTGGAGGCATGTTGGGGAAGAAAGTAGTAACTGGGAACATATTTAATGAGTTGGCAGACTTTAAAAATTCCCTGGAGACTGCTCTATCAGAATTACTGGGTGAGCAAATTGGTGTAATTAAGGAAATCATACTTGAGCGGTGAGACAGAATCAGAATTGCCTAGGTACAGTAAGGCCTTGCTGAGGCTAATTATGGTAGCTGCCAAAAAATCAATTAAAAATGGAATAGTGAATATAGTAACAGACATAAAACTGGAAATGTGACCTTTAGAAAAGAGGTAGTAAATTACAAAGAAAATATGGGAACTGTGGGAACAATACATACAGATTAAGGTTTTGTAGGAAGAATGAGGTTTAAAAGAAGGCAGGGTTTGAATGAGCTATGTAATGTTTGACAATGACTGCATTGATAAATGAAATATAATGTTGGAAACAAAATCAATATGGTTTGCTTACATTTATATAAATGTATGATTGGCTTGGCTACATAAGTGATAATTTAATAAAGAAGGGTTTCTTACTGAAATATGAGACATGCCCAACAGTTTAAAACAGTTTTAGCTACTGCTGAATTGACAGACCACTTGTGCAGCATAAATGCTCAGCTTAGCATGTTGGCTAGACAGCTGAATATCCCAGAAATACGAGTAGCAACTAGAAAATGGTACAGATCCATTGCTAACTGCCACACTTGTTGCTTCCTGAGACAGAGGGTAGGATTCTGGTCCCTCCTTGCTCATTTACATATTAAGCCATCATCATTTTGTCAGTCATCACACCATTAGGGAAAAAGTCTTGAAGCTCCTGCAATGGCAGGGGAACAGACCCCATCTCCAATATGCTGATGTGAATATTGGATTTAAGAGTTCCAAATAACTTAAACTATCCCCAACTTCAAGGGGTTGGCTTCCATTGCGACAATCAGTGCTGGAGAAAGGGTGAGTGATCTATCTGCCTTGACAAGTGCAGAGATCCACCAATGGAGATATTCCCTGCATGTACTAGTCAGAGAAATGAGCAAAAAGACAGTTTAAATTGGACCACAGATTGTGGAACAGCCACTTTAGAATAGTCATACAAAATATATAAAAGAGCAAAAATGACCGTAAGGGTTCAAGAAGGCATTAGGTATAAAACTTTCGGGATTAACAAGGATGGTGGTTTGAGATGTCGTATATCATGCACTTGGCAAGAGACTATCTTTTCCTGAGGTTAAATACTACCAGTCTTGTCTGTGCCCAGATGGCAGCTTGTCTTTTAGAAGAGACTTGTCAAAACTGGATGGTAATGCCCAAGGACAAATAAGTCTGTAAAAAGGTAATCCCTTGCTTACTTGTAAGGATTCCTTCACAGGAGCTGTCAGCCAGTCATCTAAATATAGAATCACTCTCATCCTGTGAAGTCAAAGATTGTCGGCAAGTACGGCCATGCACTTGAACACCCTAGAGGCTGTGGTGAGACCAAACAGCAGGGCCCACAACTGATAATAATTAACTAGGACATGGAAAGGAAGGAATTTCGTGGATGATGGAGTGATTTTTATGTGAAATAAGCATCCTGATGGTGTACCAACAACAAATTAGTCTCCCTTAGACATGGAAGAACTGACTGCCTCAACCATTCTCAGCAGGGTCTTTTTGACAAATGTGTTCAGGTAGCTTAGGTCCATTATAGGCCTTGGGAGGGGAGAAGAGGGTGGGGGTGAAAAATTGTTCAGAGTAGCCTCTGGATATCACTTACTCATGAGTTCCAAATGACGGCCAATCATGCCAGGCCCTCAAGTGATATATGACCACTGACTGCCTTCAGAGGGGAGACGTAGGGCAGGGAAGAGACAGGTGGAAGTCTAAAAATGGCCCATAAAATCCCCGATTCTGTGGGCCTACATGATCTCTGTTTCTGCATCCACTGAAGAGACACTTCTGCAACAGCCTTTCCAGTCAAGAGGGGTTTCAAATGGAGCACACTTGGACTTCCGAAGTAGAGAGATTTGGGACTTCAGACTATATTGTCTCAGCAGTTTCTGAAATCAGATTCCCACTGCAGATAAACTCTTCCCATCTTTCACACACATCTGCATACGATCTATGATGGTAGTGTCAGTTGATGAATGACGCTTTGAAATTGTCCACAGAGTCTCACAGGTAGAGTCAAATGGGGCATTTCATCTAGATACCAGACCCGGTCACCTGAGACGCTCCACCAGCTGCACTATGCATGAGCCATATAAATAGGTTTTGTTGCATCATATTTTGGGTCATCTGTAGTTGCTTCTTGGAATGTGGTGTTAAGGACTTCTTGAGAATATCTACCGGTGCTTGGCCAGGTCTCTCTGAAGCCTGTTCATGTGTGTAGGGTAGTTCAAGGTCCTGATCACAAATGCCGGAAGCGTACAGCTGCTTTCTTAATAGGTCCACTTCCCAGGACTCCCTAGTTAGGCAGATTAACAGTGGTCACAGTCTAACAATTTCCCCTTTGTGACAGCAGGAAAAAAAATGATAAAATCTACCAAGGGACCCCTTTTCCAATGCTGCTTGTCCTTTGGGAGCCATCATTTTAATATGGCTTCCTGGGGACCACCTCACATGAATCCAACTCTTGCTAGGACTTCCTCATCCTGAAGGCGAGCATGTGAGCCACTATAACAAATTCAAGATAGATAAACAGAAAGAGAAAATATACCTTATTTATAAAATCTACAAAAATGGTAGTTATTTATGCAGTGAAAATGCAGACTACCACGTCACCTAAAAATTAAGGAGAAATAACCCTGGCAAAATAATGTTGAAGAAAGCCAAAATTTCATTAGTGATCTTGGACTACATTGGAGCCCAATTTTAGCCACAAAAAATCAAGGCAAAAAAGAGCACTTAGCTGCACAAAGATAACATCCTAACTTGATGGCGGCAATGAACTCTGGGAGACTAGGGATAGATGCCTTGTGTGAGGGGAAATGTTTGACAGGGTTTGAAGCTGGAGCACTAGCTATGCAAGCACAGATCCAACAAGTGGCTTAAAGAACCAACAGTAAGATCAGACTAGTGCTGCCTTGGCCAAAAAGGAGCTACGAAAATTTTTGGCTCAACTCATGAACTTTCATCAAAACTTAAGAGACATCAAGGGTATAGGAAGAAAAGCATATAGAAACAGTTAATCCAAGAAGAATGCATCTGTTACCCATCTTGGAGTTGCTTGCCTTGAGCAATACTGTCTTTAGCTGCATATTCAGATGCGAAGCAAACCGGTCAATTTCCAGCACACCCCACATGCTGGTTAGGTCTATGAATTTTTTCCTGTGTAACATCCATTTCTGGGGGTGTAGACATGTGTCCAACTTTCTGCTACCATGTTCTAATCTGAAGGAATAGAAGTGACCTTTAAAGACATTCCCCTCAATACTGCCATTTCCTTGCTTAGGTGGTTAATCTACATAGCCAGAAGTGCATCTCTTCTTGTTTAGTGTTGTAAGTAACACTGACTGACTGTAGTTGGAGGGTTCCCCTGCAGGACAGGAAGAAAGACTGCAGTGTCAGAATAAAGGCCAATTCTTTGTTTGTGGGTTCAGATGTGTTTACTTGGCTATCGAACAGTGAGGTTCTTTAGAAACCTGGACACACATGTCCATGAGGTATTTAGCCCTTATTTCACATACGAATAACCCAGAGGCAAGCAGAACATTTACATGTTGCTCCTATCCATGAGGGACAAGTGTACTATACCAGGGACGAAAATTGCTGTTACTCATCCACTCATCCAGATTACATCTGAGTAATGAAAGAGAAGTGCTTTGCTTTATGTGATACGATTTGAAAAAAATGGTATTCTGTGGGATACATATCTATCACTTCAACATCTTCTATTTATGATGCATAGTACATTTCGATTCCAAGCAGGTGTATCTGCCTCACTGGACTTCCGAATGTATGGTAAATCTGAGAGGATAGTGTGTTGAGGCCCTGTACGCAAATCAGAGATCACCTCTCAGTAACCTGTGCAACACTGAGAAGAGTGGCAAATATAAGAGATGGTCTGCATAGTTTTTATGATTTGGACCCTTGATTTTCTTAGCAAGTGAGTATTGTTGGCATTTGGGTTATGTCAAGTGTGAACAGGTACATACAAAGTGATGAGTTTAGACAAGTACATACCAAGGAGTTCTCTCCTCTTCCTGTGATCCTAGGTCCCTTGGACCTGGAAGCCCTACCATAAGAGCTCTCCAAGCAAAGCTTCAGGAGTTTTATCAGGTTTATAGTACATCTCCATGAACCTTAGGGCATTCTCTTGTTCATAAGATTTTCTTCCTTTTGCATAGCAGAAGGGTATACTGCTTTCCATCTGTTGGGATGTTTATTCCATCTGCTTCTTAAATACCACTCTTTCCTTATATGGAAATAAGTCAATGGCCCAATCAAAATGCACACTTTCAATTAGCCTCAAATATGCTTTTGTTGTAAACTTTTCTTAATGGGAGAAATTAGAAAACAAATATGAAAGCATCTGTTTGTCCTGAACGATGAAGGCAGTGCAACAAGTGTCCAAACTTGATCCCGGAAAGGCCACCGACAAGAAAAAAAAGTATTTGTTTCTGTCAGCTGTCGGGTACAATTCTGTGAAGCACCTCAGAATGAAGTTCATGGCATTCAAAGACAGTACATAGCTAAAACAGGCCAATCACCTAGATAGGGAATATCTCCTGAATCAAAAAAGTGTTCCGTCGACACAATACCTCAGAAAACCTAGAGAAGAAGAACGCTGACGTCCACGGATGTCTGAACACACTCAAAGTCCTCACAAGTGATCCAAAGCTCCTGGATATCGTACCACAGCAAACACTCTCCAAACAATAATATGGAAGAAAAAAACTTCACTAGTAAGACCATACGTTTGGATGATAAAATCTTCATTTAATGAATACAAGGTTAAGCGCTTTCACTCACACCACCGTGAGCTTCATGAGAACACTTTCCAAATGTATACAAGCAGTTTAAATACTCAGTTTGGTGCCAAAAAATACTTAGCCTGTCAATTTGTTATTTAAAGTAATACATCACTTTTGCCAAATGGCAATGGAAACAAAAGTCTCCCATATATAATACATATTGGCTACCAAACTTCTCACAATAAAATATTCGTCCAACAACGTGTATAAACACTAATATACAAAATACTAACAATAAACATAAAGATAAAAATAGTCTGAATATTATATTCCTCATACTAATATCTATAATAATCAATAAATTAATAAATGTATTTAAATAAAATAATATCTATCCACTAATACCCATACGTTAATAATATGTAAAAAATGAATGGCTTGCCAGCAAATGAATAGACATGTCCTACTCATACCTTCCATAATACAATATCTAATAATTAATTAAATTAATTAATTGGGGTTTTATGGATATGTGATCATTCAACCCGGGAGGTGTCGAGGCATCTGTAAATAATTGCCACCATACCTCTTTATAAGCTAAGATGGCCTTAATGTTATCTCCCCTAGGATCCATTGTTACATTTTCCAAAATTGCAAATTTAAAAACATGTTCAACCCCCATATTTCTCCACATGCCTATATAGGGCATTATTAACATCATTCCTCCCAATACTACATAGGTGTGCATATATACGTTTTTTAAAATTCCTTTCAGTCTTTCCTATATAGTATTCCGGACATGCCTCACATTTGGCTAAATAGATGACAAATATTACAGTTGCCCTGCTTAAATCTCATTCTAGTTCTATTAATATTGACCAACACTAATTCTTCATCCTCATTTATGGCATGACTGACTACAAGCACCACATTTAGTGGTGTGCTTCCTATTGTTATCTAGGTCTTTGTATCTAATTCCTCTTTTTAAGTACATCTTAATATTTGTACCCATTTTATGTATAAAAGTTGGTTTAGAGCCCAATAATTCTATCATATCTTGGTCTACCATCAAAGCATTCCAATTATCTGTTAATATATCCTTTACTTTATTAGTATATGGGCCATATTCTAATACACATGCTCTATTGTATGCCCCTTTTGTTTTAATATAGGTGGATTCTAATCTATTTGTATTGATGTTGTCTCTTCTACTATTTGCTCCTAAAAATGGAGAATATTTGTTCCCCCTTTCCTTAATGACATACTTCCTCACATCTTTCATCATATTCCAGTCATAAACCCCTTTCTCTAAACAATTCTGTGATGAAATCAATTTCTTCAATCATTTCGTTGTAGTCTGAAGTCATCCTTATAGCTCTTATACACTGACCTTTGAATATATTGTGCTTTAGTTTTTTGGGATGGTTACTAGGGTATTCCAAATAACCATTTCAAAATGTACTTTTTCTACGTATTTTGGACTTCAAGCATTTGTCACCACTGGATATAAATGTGTCCAAATAAGCAACTCCATCACAACTACTGGTTGCAGTAAACTTAAGAAATTCAATGCTTTTGTTCAAAAATTCCAAAAACTGATTCAAAGATGTCAGGTTACCATCCCATAAAATATAAATGTGATCAAGGAAGTGAGAATAATATTTAATATATTGATAATAATGACTATTAAATATCACTGTCTCCTCCCAATCTAACATAACCAAGTTGGCAAAAATCGGGGCGCATGCCTCACCCATAGCCACACCCTTGGTTTGTTTAAAGTGTTCTCCTTCATAAAATATATAGTTGTGATCCAAGACTAATGACATAAGTTCAAGTATCAGACAAACCTTGTCCCATTCAAGGTCACTGTATTTTCTACTACAACTTATGAACGATTCCATTCCTTCTTTGGGAATACATGAGAATAAATCTACAACGTCTATAGATACAAATATTAATTCTTCCTTCCAAACATCTACTATATAATTTTTCAAAAATTCCCATGAATCTTTCACAATACGAGTGATTTTTCCATACAAATGTTTCAGCATGGTATCTACCACTACACCCAGAGGGAAAGTCTTGGACTTACTACCTGAAATTATGGGACGGAAAGGTGGATTACTAACGTTATGTATCTTGGGTATACCTACCAGTGTAGATGAGGATAATCCACTTTCAAAAATTGTATGTGTCTTCTGTAATCCTTCTATCTAGTAAAAATTCCTCCACATGCAGATCTATACGTCTGTGTGCAATATTTATTTCATTTATTGACACAGTCTCATAATTACCTGATAGATGTAATATTTCATACATCTTGGAGGTGTAAACGGTCAGATTACTACACCCTCACCTTTATCAGGTTTCATGACCCAAATACTATTATTTTCAATCAGTTTTCTCAAGATTTTGGTCTCTTCCATAGTTAAATTGTTTCTGAACTTTTTCATTTTGATCTCATTCTGCATCTGATAAATCTGTTTAGTTACCAATCTATCATAAATTAACACATTTGGATGCATGGGAGGAATTAAAACAGCTTTTTTTTCTTTAGTATACTGGTCCTATTAGATTCAGTGCCCACTCCGTTGTCTTTGAACATAATGGCTAAGTTAAGTTTTCTTTTAAACAGTTTAAATTCTTTCAAACAATCCCCTAATCTAAAGCATGTAGTGGGAATGTATTTCATTCCCTAAGAAAGTAATTCAGTGTGATTTTTCCAAAGGGAGTTCTGTGTAGTTGTATATATTAAAATTATTATAACTATAAGTGGTACCATCGGAAACAATGTCCTGATCCATAAGGACTACAGGGTGATGAGGATTAGTAGTAGAGTTATCTTCTACCAATACCTCCCCTCTCCCCCCTTGGGCTTGGTTGTTCATGTATGGGCCGTTCATCTGATGGGTAAAATTCCTCTTCTTCCATTTCCCCCCCTTTTCCAGTCTGTGTACATTCCATGTTTCCCTTCCTGATGAAAATTTGATCTGTCCACATTATTAAACTTCCCAACATAGTCGTGATTACTAGCCCTATGTACATCCTTATTGTCATCACCCCACTGTATGCCTGTCCTCTGTGATACTGTTCAGTGTCTCGCTTGATTTGTTTACATTTCTTAATATACATTTTTTTAGCCTTTTGGTCAGCTGTCTCAAACTGCTTCACATACAGTTTTTCCCACTGAGAAATAATAAATCATTGAGAATAACTTCATTCAACTGTTCCACCTCTTTCACAGATCTACTTAGCTTTTCATTATTGCATTTAATTAGTAACTACATGTACTGAATGCAAAACATGTCAAACAATTGACTGAATTCACATTTTGTACTATCAGATATATCAATCCCCATAGGATGTTTAAAAAAACATAATCCCATAGGGACAATCTTAGAACTAATACATTTGGATAGATATGCATAGTCTAGTTTCAAAGAATTGATAAGGTTCAATTTTCCCCCCAATAAATAAATAAAATCTCTCAAAGTACCCTTCTGGGTATTGAAATTGAACCTCTCTTTCTCACAATCCCCATTCACATTATTGAAATCACAACAATTGTCTAAAAACTTCTTACTTCATTGTTTGCCCCCCCATTTTTTACGACTGTCAAATTTACCATTTTGAACATTTTGAACTCAGGAATCAACAGTACCTTTGTCTGTAATGTCCTTAGCATGTAAATTAAAGTAAGCCCTCATGGGCTGCGTTCTTAGGTTTAGTACCTATCCATTTGTCCTCTTCATTTTGTTCACCAAACGAAAAGTCAAAAGTGAAATCAGTAGTACCCAGCTTACTGTTACAGGGTTCAATTAGATGCCGAGAACCATGTATGGAAGACTTTTGTTTCCAGTGCCATTTGGCAAAAGTGATGTATTACTTTAAATAACAAATTGACAGGCAAAGTATTTTTTTGGCGCCAAACTGAGTATTTAAACTGCTTGTATTCATTTGGAAAGTGTTCTGATGAAGCTCACGGTGGTGTGAGTGAAAGCGCTTAACCTTGTATTCATTAAGTGAAGATTTTATCATCCAAACGTATGGTCTTACTAGTGAAGTTTTTTTCTTCCATATTATTGTTTGGAGAGTGTTGTTTGCTGTGGTACGATATCCAAGAGCTTAGGATAGCTTGTGAGGACTTTGAGTGTGTTCAGACATCCGTGGACGTCAGCATTCTTTTTCTCTAGTTTTTCTGAGGTAGATAGGGAATATCAGAATACCCTTCATCTTGCAAACAGCTATCACTGGAGCCAGGCAATTTGTGAACACTCTGAATGTAGTGGACCAGCCATAGTGCAAAGCAGTGAACTGATGATAGTCTTCCACAGCTACAAATTGTAGGAATGTCCTGTGTTTTTTTCTTACAAGGCTGTTAGTTAAGCATCCAAGTCCAGGATTTCCATGAAGGCATCATGAGGAATCTGTGGTAATCGACCTTGTGCAGGGTAAGTATTTTGAATTTTAGTATCTCTAGAAAGTGGTACAAATGGGAGAATTCCAAGATTGACCTGAAAGGACCCTCTTTTCTTGGTACCAGGAACAGAGGAACAGTTTTATAGTAAAACTTTGGGCCATCACCCCCCTAGGGTACTCCATGGCCACCATTTCGAACATGTCTCAGAGGACCAGCAGGATGAACACTGACCTCCTGTAACTGGTGAAATACTTCTGAAGTGATGCCTTACTAAGAACTTACAAGATTGTATCCTCCCTTTTATAATGACTGGCATTCACTTGTCCTAACAGACTACACTCCAGTTTTTTATGAAGATAGACAAGCACCCTCCAGAATTTGGTAGAAGATGGGGAGGAGAGGGTTGGAGTTAATATGATCACGGGATACAGACAGGAAGCAGCCAGGCTGAGGTCTCAGCCTGAGGGCTCATGGACTTTTGTGCTTTGCTTGCTACTACTTTCTGTACTAACCTCTTTCCCCTTGCTAGATTCTTGTGGGTTCCTGTCAGGGTGGGCTGCCAGGCCGTGGCTGTAAAATTCTTGCTGTATCTAGGTACAAAACTCTGAAAATTTGTTAACTGGGTTAATCCAACTAAGCCAGGGTCCCATTTTCACTGGAGACCAGAGGAGAAAAACTCCCAACAATCAAAAAAATTAAATACATTCAGAGCTGTACAAGAATTGTGCAAGAATAACATTACACAGACAAAGACTGTACAAAATAAAAAGTGACTGTACTTTTTATTTTGTACAGTCTTTGAGTCACAACTCCATAAATGATAGAAACAGGTTTAAACAAAATAGTTGCTAAAAAGTTCACACGCACTAATGTATAGGATGAAAGTACATATGGAGAGTAGAGATAAGTAAATATTCATGCTGGCATTACATGTATAAACAATCTAGACAGGCAGTAAAACCTAGAAGTTATGTTATTTAAATACACAAGACATACAATGAAGCAAGATGAATGCTTCTCATTGGACTAAAAGAACTTATTCAATAAGATTAATGGTAAAGAGAGATGAATGGGGCGGGGGGTTAGGTAGGGTCCTGGCATGGACAGGACCTTGAGTTGACCAGGTGGATTTTCAGTTCTTTTTTGAAGCTGTGTATTTGATACTTCAAACATTTGGTGGAAGTCTGTTCCAGGCTTGGGACACTGTGTTTTTGTAAAGTAATTTACTTATATTATTATTAGGTTTGCATATGTCAAGTAGTAGCTGATCAGAGCTGCCAAGAGTATGAGTAGGTATACAGAGGGATTCTAGCAAGGTGAGGGAAGGACAGGATGAGGGTTTATTTACTAAGAAGTGAGTGGTTTTGTAGCAGAAACAGAAGTAGTTGGTGGAATTCAAGCCACTGGAGTTGTTTTAGAGCAAGGCAGTGGTATGATTTGTATGGGAGATTACTGGCAAATCTAGCTATTTTGTTATGTTTGGTCAAGTTTGGTTATTAAGGTAGATTGTTATGTGTGTAAGTATTGGAGTGGTATAGAGTAGACAAGGATGAAGGAATACTTGTGCCAGAGCAGCTTTGGAGTCTGAGGACAGGAATTTTCTATTTCTATAGAGCAGACACAATTTTTGGTGTGTCTAATGCATTGTTGAATACGGAGGTCAAATTTTAATTTGTCATCAATTTTGGTGCCAATGAGCATAGTGTGCAACTCCGCTTTAATAATCGTGTTATCAAGAGATGAGATGGTGAAGGTGGTTTAATGATGGGTGAGAGATTTAGGAAGGAAAAGGATCTGGTTTCTTTTTGGGTTTAGGATAAGTTAATTATCAGTTAGCCATTGTTCACTGGTAAGAAAAGAGTTTTGAGTAATAGAATGAAGGTGAGTAATGTTATTAGAGAGGGAGATAAGAGTCAGATCACCAGCATACTATACAAGGAAAGAGTTGCTGCAGGATGAGTGGAAGTTATTAGTAAAGATATTGAAAAGAAGAGGACCTATAATAGAGCATTGGGGGACTCCTGCATGGATAAGTAGAAAGGGGAGCAGGTGGTTTGCCATCTGACTGACTGTAGCCTGTTAGATAGCTGGAGAATCAGAGGATAGAGGTGGTGTGAGATCAGATAGTTTAGTTAGTAGCTTGGAATGGGAAACAGTATCAAAACCTTCTTTAGACGTCTAGGAATAGACATGACACCAGCTGTTTTTTGTCTCTAGCCTCAGCAACAGTATGGGTGAAGAAGAGACGGGCATTGGAAGTACTATGATTAGGCCTAAATCCATGTTGGGAGGGGGTCAGGAGGTTTTCCAGAACTAGGTATTTGAGAAGCTGATCATGCATTGATTTTAAGGATTTTGGAGAGTGGTGAAAGAATGACAATGGGTCTAAAATTAGAAGGATCAGTGGAGTTACCTCCTTTGTGGAGTGGTATGGTATAGTATTTCCAGATGTCAGGGACAATAGATTATTGGATTGCTCTGTTGACAAGTACTGAGATAGGGTAGGCTATGGCGTCATCTGCAAGCTTAAGAAGGGAGGCAGGTTATCAGAAGATGCAGAGCATGGTTTGAGTTTAAGTAGAACATTTTATGTAAGCAGTGGGGACTGGCTTGAGAGAAGCAGGTGGTGCTATTAGCAATGGAAGAGGTATGGGGTGATCTTTGTTATGGTTAGTGTGGGTTAGTTTATGGATAGATTCTAAGAGTTTAGTAGATTGGCAGTATCTTGAGGTGTCTTGTTCATCAGTAAGGGGTAGTAGGTCTGCCTGGGTGCAGGATTTTATTAATGGAGTTCCAGAATTTTTTTTTGGAGGGGGGGGTTGAGTGGTGGGGGGATTGTGTCTCATGGCTGACTTTTTTTCTTATCTTTATTGATTTGTTTTTTGGTGAGGTTTCCAAGTTCTTTATATTTTTGTAGTTGTATGGGTGATTTAGTTTTTAGCCATTGTTTCCAAATGCTCTCTCTATTTTTCATAAGGGTGAGACTGTTTGAGATCCAGGGGGCACGAGTATAGATTTTATCCTAATTTTGCATGGAGGAGCTAGAAAGTTAACTACTTTGAGGAACGTACTGTTAAATTCAAGAACTGCATCACTGAGCGGAAGATGTCAGAGATTGGACGAGTTAACTAATGAGAGTCTATTAAGGGCTTCAGCATTGAAGCAGGAGAGGTTGTAGAAGTCACTGTATAGGTGGGACCTAGGAGTTTGGAGAGAGGGTCTTTGCACACAGATAGTGAGGTGGTCACTCTGGGAGTTGGGAAGGGAGACAGGGTCATGTTAAAGGTTTAGATCAGAAATTAGCATCCAGTCCAGGATGGAGCTATTATTGTTTTTGTTTAAATGGATGGGTGTAGTGATTAGCTGACTGAATCCATGGAGGTTAATGCTAAGATTTAGAGAGCTGGTTGACAGTTTTTTTCAATCATTGTCGACATCTCCTAGGATAACAGTCTCATAGGATACATGGAGAGAGAGATCCAGGACAGGATAGATTCTAGGATTGGTATGTTTCAAGGTGGTATAAATATGGCAACTATGGCAATTTTTTCTGGGGGTTTAAGTGAAAACTGTCAATAGGAAACTCTGCAGCATGGAAATCAGGGGTAGTATAGGTAAGGCAGATAAGTTGATTTGCTTGGAGTACAGGATTGTAACCTCTCCCCCTATTTTGGAGAGTCTGTCTTGGCGAAAAGTGTTACAACTGGGAAGTAAGATTTTGGTGTTAGAGATGTGAGGTTTTAGCCAAGTTTCTGATAAGGTTTAGATATGTGGAGAGTAGTATACAAGAATGCAAAAAGTACAGTTTTGTACCTACCATAAATGTAGATGTCCGATAGATATGCAACTGCAGTCCTGACATATGGGTTGTCCTGCCTCAGGCAGCCCTCGGTCGGCCGGATTCCAAAGTCTGGGTCCGGCGTCGGCTGATGTCGCCTCCTCCCCGATGTCAGAGCAGCTGGGGTATAAAAGCATCCGCCGACGCCATCTTCTTCAGTGTTTCTTGCCCCAGATGCCAGGTGCCCTCCAAAGCAGGCTAAATTTAGTGAATGGATAACAAATTCCAGACATGCACAACAGTAATAAACAGATACACCATAACAGATATCCCCAGCTAATAGAGAAAAAGGGGGGAATGGATCCTAAAGGAAAATTGCAGAGAGGTAGGTGGGAGGGAAAACCTGACTGCAGTTGCATACCTATCGGACATCTACATTTATGGTAGGTACAAAACTGTACTATGTCCTTCAAGAATGCAACTGCAGTCCTGACATATGGGTTGAATACCATAGCCAAGGTGGGGATGGTAGGATCTAAGAAAAGGATGGTGTAGCTAAAATTCCCTGCAGGACTGCCGAAGCAAAGCCTGCTCTGGATCTGGAGTATAAAGGCAGGTTGTAGTGTTTGGTAAATGTATGCATGGAGCTCCATGTAGCAGCCTCTAGAATGTCCTTTGTAGTCACTCCTCTTAGAAAGGCTGTGGATGTGGCTATAGCTCTGGTGGAGTGTGGCCTAATATTGGCTGGCACATCTTTTCCATGGAAAGAGTAACAGAATCTGATGCAGTGTCCAATCCATTTTGAAATTGTTTGTTTGGAGATTGCCTTGCCTTGCACTCCAGCAGCATAGGCTACAAACAGTTGGTCAGACTTCCTGGTGGTCTTTGTTCTGTCCAAGTAGTAGCGTAATTGTCTGTGTATGTCCAAAGTGTGCAGCAGCTTTTCCCCCTTATTTTGAGGATTGGGAAAGAAAGTAGGCAGGTGAATTGCTTGATTTAGAGACACCCTGGATATCACTTTTGGCATGAATGAAGGATTGGTTCTTAGAGAAACTCTGTCCTGATGAAAAATGAGAAAGGGAGGTACTGCCATGAGGGCCTGTATCTCCGAGACTCTTCTTGCTGATGTAACTGCCAACATGAAAGCAGTTTTCCAGGAGAGAAATTGCATTTCTGAAGATGCTGCTGGTTCAAAAGGAGGAAGAGTTAATTTTTCCAAGACGAAATTGAGGTCCCATGCTGGTACTGGTGGTTTTCTGGGAGGTTTGATATTCTTTATCCCTCTTAGAAACTGTCTTAGCAAGGAATGCGAAAACACAGGTGGGTCACAGTTGTATTTTGCTGAGATTGCTGAAGCGTGAATTTTTATGGAAGAATATGAGAGGCCACTATGAAACATTTCCGCCAAGTATTCTAATATCTGTGGTATGCTCAATACTGACACATCCTGACCCTTGTTGGCATTCCAGATGATGAATCTCTTCCATTTGGCTGAATAGGTTTTTCTGGTGGAAGGTCTGCGTGATTCCAGCAGGATTTCCTGAACTCTTTCGGAAAGAGGGATATGGTTGAAAGTCAAGGAACCCTCCAAGCTGTCAGCTGCAATGTTTGCAGGTTTTGATGAACAGTCCTGTAATTGTGCTGAGTTAGAAGCAGAGGCCATTGAGGCAAGGGCCACGGTTTGGTGCGAGTTATGCTCAGTAGCAGTGGATACCAGTGCTGTCTTGGCCAGTCTGGAGCTATCAAAATTCCTTTTGGTTGTTCTGCTTTGATCTTCAGTAACACCTTGGTCAGTAATGGTAGAGGAGGGAATGCATAAATTGTTAGGGAGTTCCAGCTGAAGGAGAGAGCATCCGTTCTCCAGGCTAGAGGATGGTGCGTCCTTGAACAGAACTTCTCCAGGTGATGATTGAGGTGAGAAGCAAAGAGATCTATGTCCGGTCTTCCCAATGCACTTGTTATTTGTGAGAAAATGTGTGGATGCAGCATCCATTCGTACGGATCCAAGAAATTTCTGCTCAGCCTGTCCGCCAGAACATTGTCCTTGCCTGGAACAAACTGAGATTGCAAGTGGATGTTCAGATTCAGGGATTTTTCCCAAAGAGTCATTGTTAGTCTGCAGAGGGGATAAGAATGAGTGCCTCCCTGCTTGTTTATATACCACATGACAGTGGTGTTGTCTGTCCTTATTAGCAGATGACCTTGTTGAAGGGATTTTCCGAAGGCCTCGATTGCATGAATCACTGCCAGCATCTCTTTTTGATTTATGTGCAGATGCATTTCCCTGGGAGCCCATTGCCCTTGAATGCATCTGCCGTCCATGTGCGCCCCCCATCCATGATCTGAGGCGTCTGTTGTAATGGTTTGACTTGCTAGAGGTTTGTTGAAAGACATGCCTTTGTTTGAATGACTTGCTTGAGCCCACCACAAAAATTCCCTTTGTAGGCATGGAATGAGTGGTATTACGGCTTCTAGATCATGGCTGTGTTGAGACCATAAGCTTTTTAGGTACCATTGTAGCTTTCTCATGTGTAGTCTTGCCAGTGGAATCAGAAGAATGCAAGATGCCATGAACCCCAGGGCCTGCAGGATTTTCCTTGCAGTCAGCCGGGTGAGCTTTGCTATGCTTTTGAAGTAGTTTGGTAAATGTTCTTGTTTCTCCTCTGTGAGGAAAGCCATTTGTGATTGTGTGTCCAGTTTGGCTCCTAGAAAAATAATTTGTTGGGATGGCAGTAGTCTTGATTTTTGCATGTTGACTGTGTATCCCAAAGCCTGTAGTAATTGAATGACACAGTCCAAGTTTCTTAGCAAAGTTTGTTTGCTGTCTGCTTGTATAAGGCAGTCATCCAGGTAAGGGTATATTTGAATCCCCTGGAGCTTGCAATGCACAACTACTGATGCCAGGCATTTCATGAATACTCTGGGCGCAGTAGATAAGCCAAACGGCAATGCTGAGAATTGATAATGCTCTGATCCTGCAAGAAATCTGAGGTATCTTCTGCAACTGTGTCTGATTGGGACATGCAGGTATGCCTTCTTGAGGTCCAGAGTAACCAGCCAAGACCCCTTGCCCAGCATGGGAAGGAGTTGCTGTAACGTCAGCATTTTGAATTTTGGCACAATGAGAAAAGTGTTTAGAACGGACAAGTCCAGGATAGGTCTCCATTGCTTTTCTTTTCTTGGAACAAGGAACAGTCTTGAACAGAATCCCTGGCCTTGTTCCGGAGGAGGAACCTTCTCTATTGCTTTTATTTGTAACAGCTTTGAAACTTGTATGAGTGCCTCTGCCCTTTGATTTAGTGGCAGGTTTGGCATGCCTCGTCTCGTTGGTAAGGTGTGGAAGTGGAACCTGTAACCTTTGTCTACTATGTCCAGAATCCATTTGTCCTTGGTTAAAATGTGCCAGTTCTTTGAGAATAAGGATAATTTTCTGCCTAGAGGTGCTTCTCTTTGAGCCTTGGTCAGCGGTGTGAAAGTCAAGTCATTGTGATTGTCCCTGTGGTGCAGCTGAACTCCCTGCACCACTTCTCTGATTTGGAGGTTGCCATTGGCGGCCCCTGTAGGAGCCTCGGTATTGCCCTCTACCTCGAGCACGCCTGTTTTTTCCCCTTTGAAACTTGTCAGTGTCTGGAAAGGACCAGTTCTTTGAAGGCCAATTCCTGCTGAATCTGGGTGGCTGTACCTGGAGGAAATCCTTGACTGTCTGTACTGATTTAGCCTTTTCCTCAATAGACTTCAACACATCCTGTGCATTAGCACCAAATAGCTTCTGTTTTTCCAGAGGTGCATCTAGGAGCTTTACTTTAACATGGTCTGGCAGTGGCTGTTCTTTCAACCAAGCATGTCTACGAATAACAGCTCTGTCATAGCTGCCCTACATGAAGCTTCCAATGCATCATAACCACACTGAAGAAAATGATTGCTAACCTGCTGAGTGTTATGAACCAAATCCTGCAATGCCTTTCTATCTATAGGCTCAGGAGAGGCTAACTTTTTCTGCAAATCATCCATTAAGTAATCTTGGTACTGAAACATATGAAAAAGACAGTTAAGTGACCACATGGCAAGGGTGGAAGAGGTATAAACTTTGTTGCCCCATCTCTCCAGGGATCTAGATTCCCTGTCTGCGGGCAAAGGGTTTTTGGCCGAGGAAGTAGCCACTCCTTTGGGCCCCTGAGAAATAGTTTCTAGGTCCACAGAGTGGGCCTTAAAGAGATGCTTATGAGTTTCAGGAACCCTGTAATATCTGTCTGGCTTGACAGGAGCAGGAGGGAGAGAATCAGGGGAAGCACTGGAGTCTGAGTATACATCATCCAAGGCATCCAACATTGGAGGGATAGCTAATGGTCTGTGCTGGGGTAACTTAAGGAAGGTACATAGCCTTTTCCTGGAGTCAGAGAATTCCTGACCCTGCCACTGGAAATGTTCTCTCATGGAGTGGAGAACTTCTCCGAAAGAAATATCCTCTGGAGGAGAGGCAGAAGGAATTGATTCCTCAGCATCAGAGTCCTCGTAGGCCTAGAAGGATTCTTCCTGGGTATCTGAGTGCTCTGAATCCCTGGAGGATTCATCTGAAGAGAGGGTATCTGCCTGCTCAGTCCTAGGCCTTTTATCTGCAGGCGGCTGAGGACCTCTGTCAGGATGCGACTGAGAACCTCTGATTAGAGAGATTAAATCTACAGCTAGAGTCATAATCTGTTTATCAGAAGAGGGGCCCTGGGAAAAAGATTTAGGTGGATGGGCCTTAGCCTGGCTGGCAGCCTTAGCACGTGTGTAGGCCTTGATGGACATGGAGACTGGAGGCCTAGCTGCCCCACGTGCAGGAGTAACTTTATCCACAGGAATGGTGTCGGGTAATTCTTGAGCTTCGGATTCGGGAGGAAAATCAACAACCGGCACCGGGGAAACCTCCGGGACCGAAGTACGTGGTAAAGCGGTGTAGTCGGCCTGGAGTGGTTGAATTACCGCCTCTGAAGAGACCAATGCACTCGCAGAAGGCTTAGGCGTGGTATCGGTGGAAGACGCGGGCCGAGGATGTCGGTCCCGGTCCTTACGTTTTTTGGAAATATGTGCTGTCGGTTGTTCCGACAGCATGATATAAGAGTATTTTTCGCCAAAAAAGTCTTCGGCAAATTCTGCCAGGTGCCTGAGTGTGCGCTTATTAAAGCAAGCACAGGCAGCGCAGGCCCAGATGTCATGGTCTGGGCCCAGGCAGGGAAGGCAGTAAGAATGGAAGTCCTTATGAGGTATTTGTTTACCACAAGACAAATAATTAACTTTTTCAATTTTTTCTGACATCGGCTGAGGCAAGAAAAAAGTTCCCCAACGGGGTACTTAGCTTTTTGATGACTTCGGTAACTGAAAACACAGGAGCTGACCGACCGGCACTTGCGAACTGCTTCTGCTTCGGGCACCGTGCGACAAGAAAGACTGACGAAGATGGTGTCGGCGGATGCTTTTATACTCCAGCCACTCTGTCGGGGAGGAGGCGACATCAGCCGACGCCGGACCCAGACTTTGGAATCCGGCCGACCGAGGGCTGCCTGAGGCAGGACAACCCATATGTCAGGACTGTAGTTGCATTCTTGAAGGACATCTGTAGTTTTACTGGTTAGACTATGTATATTTAGTGAGTAGATAGTAAGGTTTCTGGTAGTAGAGGAAAGGGGGTGTGGAGGGCAGATCTTGAATACTTACATGAGTTTGTTCATTATCTTAATGACAATAAATGGGGACTTCTCTTTACAATTACCTATGATCAACATCAGATTTACCTTTTTGGATATCATAGTAACTAGGAATCCTGATAACACACTAAACACTGAAATATACAGGAAATTTTCTGAATATAACACCTTGCTCCATGCATCCAGCTTTCATCCAAAACACATAGCCAGAAACATTCCTAAATCACAGTTCATCAGGGTAAGACGGAATTGTTCTGATGATGATACTTTTCGCCTTTATAGCCAGGATCTGACTGATAGGTTCAAAAATAGAGGTTACAGTTCAGGATATGTCTCCATTGCCAGGAATTATGCATCACATTTACCCAGGGAGGAACTTCTCAAATACAAACATAAACAAGCACATAAATCCAACATTTTACGTCTTACCGCCACTTATGGGAGAAATGCCAATAAGTTTATTGACATTATTAAAAGCAATTGGAATATTCTTCTAGAGGATCCTACATTATCATCTATTATTGCTCCAACATGTTCTTTTTCTTTTAGGAAGGGTAACAATCTTGGTGCTTATTTCAATTATAAGCACCATTCTGATTCCATGCATTTACAGTTGGCACAGACTACCATTATGGGTGAGATAAGCTCATTGGCTGTATGCCTTGTGGCCATTGTAACAATTGTAAACATGTTTTAAGAACTAAACATTTTTCCAGTAGTAACAGCAGCATTGTATATGATATTAGGTTTTTTGCTAATTGTAACTCTGATTGGATAATCTACATGGCTTGTTGCAGCTGTCATGCCTTCTATATTGGCCAAACGTCTAGACCTTTTAAGTTAAGGGTTTCAGAACATCTGAGTGATATCAAATGCAAAAGAACAAGCAATGCACTTTACAAACACACACAAACATAATACAGCTAAATTCCATTTTTTGGTTATTGATAAGATCATTGGTGACCGTTCACATAAATCTGGTTGGCACAGCAAATTGAATATTAAGGAGAAAAAATGGATTGCTAAACTGGGCTCACTTTTTCATCCTGGATTGAATGAACATTTATGAATATTTATGAATAGTTATATTAATATTTATGAGTTCTCCAATCATTTTTTGTTGCTAATTAATTCTAAGGTATATATGACTTCATTTGTTTTTAGTAAAGTTACACTGATGAAGGCTAGGTGAAATCAAAGCCGAAACCGGTCTGTTATTTGAAGTTATGACCTAATAAACCTTATTTCCACAGCTTTTTGTTGCTGGCTTAGCTTATTTTGGCCGTGCAACACTCTCAATGCAGGGGAATTGTTTTTGGTTGATCACTTTGCTCCCCAGTCAACAAACTTTCTGTAGAAACCTCAGAAGAAGTACTGGAGGGTAAGCATACAGAAGACCGGGAGGCTAAGCATGGACTAGAGCATCTCTGGGGGACTCCCCTGGCAGGGGGCTCAGAGCGAAAAACTCGCTGCACTTTGCATTAGAAGGAGATGCGAGAGATCGCAGCAAGGCTGACCCCACTCCAGGAAGATCTGCTCTGCTACTGAAAGATTCAGAGACCACTCGTAAAGCATCAGAATAGTCCAACAACCTGTCCACTACAATGCTGGGCTGTCCTGGAATGTGCATTGCTATGAGAAAGTGACCAGTGGAGATCGCCCATTCCCACACTCTCATGGCCTCGTGACAACGTGGGTAAGATCTGGTACCTCCCTGTTTGTTGATGTACCAGACCACTGACATATTGTCTGATTGAATTGCAATGGTTCTCAGAGAAAGAAAGGCATGAAGGGCCTGCAACGCCAAAAGGACCACCCTCATCTGTAGAACATTTATGTGTAAGCTGGTCTCAACAGGGGACCACAGGCCTTGGACTGTCCTACCCGAACAATGCACCCCCCCACCTGAGTTGGGAGGCATCCATGGTCACTGTGGCTTGGACAGAGGCTGAAACAAAGGGTCATCCAACCAAGATCCCCGGAGAGTGCATCCACCAAAAAAGGGATGACCGACAGACACGACTGAGGTGTACTGGTAATGATAATGGAAGTTCCAACAGGGACCATTGTACAGCTAGTGTCCACTGTAGAATTCCAATATGTAACCAGGTGCACGGAAGAAGCATTATGGTCATGGCCATTGAACCTAAGGCCCTCAACACTGATTCTGTCAAAGGGAGATGAGAACGGTAGATCAGAGACATGCATCCTCAGATTTTACACTGTAAGGTGTCTATCCTTGTCCCAATGTAGGCCATCACCTGTACAGGATTTAGGAGTGATTTTGATGTGTTGATTGTTATCCCCAAATGCAGAGTAAGCTTTAAGAAATCATCCCTGGTTTGAGAAAGACACCTGGTGGGAGCAGTGAGGAGCCAATCGTCCAGGTACGGCTAGACCTGATTCCCCTCAAGCCTCAGGTGAGCCACTACTACCGCCATCACTTTGGTGAACACCCTTGGGGCTGTGGTGAGACCAAATTGTAGGGCTCAAAATTGGTAATGACTGACTCCTAGCCAGAAGCGGAGGAACCTCCTGGAGCTTCTGTGCATCTTTATGTGATAGTAGGCATCCTGGAGGTCTGAAGAGCACATCCAACCGCTCTCTTGCAGGTACGGCATGATGGACTGTAGTGTGACCATCCGGAATTTTTCTTTGGCAACTGACTTTGGAGTGATTAAGTATCGTTTTTCTGCATTTTCCTGCTGCCTTTAGCTAATTCTGCCTAAAACGCCGATTTTCTAGAGTTTCTGCAATTTTTTTAAAAAGCTTGTTTCAGCTACATATTGTACTTATTTTACTGCCTGCACTTTAACAAAGTCGTTTTTGTGTTTAAATTACCCGTTTAAATGTTGTAGGCTACACACTCGAGTGTGATAGCCATTTCTGTGCATTTAAAGTGTTTTTTTGACTGTATCTGCTTCACTTTTTGAAAAAAAAAATAAATAAAAAAATACTGGTTTTCCCACCTTTCTAAGCTAGTATAGTCCAGTTTTCAGGTCAGTGCTGAATTCAGGGCTGTGTTACAAGTTTCTGTGTTTGCCCATACCTTAACTTGGATAGAAGGAAGTTTCTCTGTTCACTGTGAGAGAGGGAGTTTTGAGCAGCCTATATGTCCCTGGAGGAGTGGTTTCATCCCAGAAATTAGTAGTTTATTGGCCATTTTGGGCTAATTTCTATCTCTTTCATTTCCTTGCTATAAAACCTGCATTTGCACGGTTTTGCGCGCCGGGCAGTGCCGGTTAGCTTGGGTATAACTATTCCCGGCTCCACAGTCTACTCTTCAATTTTTCCCTTGGAACTAAACAAACGTTCAACTCAAGCACTCAAACCATTCACTTCTCATCCCAGCACTTGCTCAAAACTCATAGCAAGCATAAATAAACCTTAGCACTCGACCCCCCTATACTGTAGAGAAGGGCAAGGCTCTCTATTCGACCTTACCAGCCAATCAGTAAAACAGTTAACTGTACCTATCCAGGCATGTCCAAAGGGCAGTTTCAGGTGTACTCTCTGGTTCAACTGGTGAATCTGGGTGTTTTGAGGCAATGTTACAATTGCCTCATGTACACAGACAACCCTCTCCTCCTTCCACCAAACACTAATACATGTGAGAGATGCAATTATACAGCCAAACTGGAGGCTAAGCTCTCTCAACCCAAGACTGGACCAGGCAGTCAAGAGGAGAAGGTAATTACTTGCATCACACCACCAGTCTCACATAGACCTATGAAACCAGCACCGTCAAAAAAAAACACACAAATACACAAAAACATACTCGGAGGCTCTAAATAAAAATCTGCAAAAGCAACAGAGACCTCCAAAGCAGACATCCAAGCAACCTCCACCCCCAACACAAACCATGAAACACATACTTCATAAAACCAGTGTGCCATGCAATCACAGCCCTTAAGGTAAAACATACCCAACACACTAGTAATAGGTGACTCTATAGTCAGGCACACTGACATCCTGCTCACTAGGCTGAACAAGGAGAAGGTTACTGTTAGTTGCCTGCCAGGTGACAGGATCTGCCACATAACACAAGCACTCAGGTCACTCCAGAACAAGTACAAATATGACTCTGTCATTGTCCATGTTGGTGTGAATGACCTGAGCCATACCTCCCTGGACTACATGAAAAGAGACATGGAGTTCCCTGATCATGTAGCCCAGGCCGGTATGACACTGACCCAGAGTAGCATCCTGCCCTCACCAAGAATTATACCACGGTATAGAGAAAAAATTATCAATTTCAACAACTGGCTAAGCTTCTGGTGTCATTCAAAGGGGATTGAGTGTCTGTCAGCCTGGGATGACATACTCGACAAGCCACGCTGCTTTTCTAGGAATGGGTTGCACCTGTCACCATTAGGCTTTCAAATACTAGCCAAGGCTCTTGCCACTCCCATAGTGCCTTTTTTAGGCAAGGCTCAAAAGACAAACCTACCATCGTAAATAGTACAAGTAACAAAAAACTGAGGGTAATGCTACTCAATGCCAGAAGTCTAAAGCTCAAAAATGCACACACTCAAGGCACTCCTCGGTATGGAGAAAATTGATATATGTACAATAACAAAAAACCTGGTTTAAGGCTCCAGCACTACCAGGCTACAACTCATACCATACATTTTGGCCAAAAACAAAGGACCAAAATACAAAAGGCGGGGGAGTATCCATATTCATCAAGGATACCCACACCTCCGGGTTAGTGGCATAGCACGATGCTTCAGAGATCATCCACGTGCAACAATGGGAAAAACTGCTATTCAAATTATAGCTTGCTACAGATCACCCACCATGTCCCAGGACCCCCACTCCGCATTCCTGGAAACACTGGGAAACAAAGGTCCTACTAAACACCCTGATATTGGGTGATTTAAATTACCCAAACATTAACTGGGAGAACTACTCAAGTACAAAATACCTTGCCCAACGTTTCCTAGAATTTATAAATTCAAACGCCCTGGATCAACTGGTCAACACCCCCACCAGAGGTGACAACATATTGGACCTGGTTCATCACCAACATCGGCGGCCGGTGTTCCACACAGGAAGTCAACCCCTCGCTGGTTAGATCGGACCATAAACTAACCACTGTGGATATCCACATTCCGCCACAACCCCTGGTCAAAGAAAAGCAAACTTCACATTACTTAAGACTGAGGTGGGAAGTTTCAAAGTCCCCATGCTAAAGGATAACGCTGTCCAAGCTGCAAAATCCTTTATTACTGCACTCTACGGGCACCTACAAGAATGCATGTATCATATTATCCCAAACAAAACCAAGACTCACTCCTCCAAGAAAAGGAAACCAGTCTGGTGGACCCCTGCCATAAACAAGCTAAACAGAAGGAGGAAACCAGTACAGAAAAGAGTAAAATCCCAAGAAGGGAAGACATCCCTGATCAGTAGGAGCAAAAAACTATGTTCCCTCATAAAATCATCAAAGGCTAGCTTCGAAAGAAAAATTGCCATGGACTCCAAAGATAACCACAAGGCATTCTTTAGCTATGTCAAGAATCTAACTGGCAATTCTCAGATCTGCTCGGAGTTAGTGCAGAATGCACAAAATACACTGAACTGACCGATATAGCCAACATCCTGGCAGACAGGTTCAGTGCAAACTTCATCCTCCTCCTCTCACCCCCAAAAGGGCCCATAACTATACCAGAAGAATGTAGTTCCCCTGAAAGACACTTGGGTTAAAACAGCCCTCTTCAAAGCCAAAAACACAGCATCAATGGGACCGGACTGTGTCCCAGGCTGTGTCCTACACGAGCTCAAAGATGAACTAACCCCTCACCTAAACACACTATTTAAACTCAGCCTCTCCACAGGTTACATGCCCACAGAGTGGTGCACAGCAACGGTTATTCCGCTCTACAAAGGTGGAGCCACAACGGACCCCGGGAACTATCACCCTATAAGTCTGACTAGCTTGGTCTGCAAAGCTATGGAGCACATCATCATGGATCTCATTAACAGAGACATTGGGAACCTCCAAACACTGGACCCTACCCAGTTCGGCTTTAAGGGCAGATCATGCCTCCTCAACCTGGTGGACTTCTTTGAATCAGTTAGCAAGACTATAGACGAGGGAAAGGTGGTCCAACACAGCCTACCTAGACCTCGCAAAAGGCCTTCAACACCATTCCCCACTCTGTTATTATAGACAAGCTCACTGGCTTCCAACTGGCTCATGGACAGTAACCACATGGTAAGAGTTGCGGGAGCTAGGTCCGACACTAAACTAGTTACAAGTGGCGTTCCCCAGGGCTCAGTCCTAGGACCCCTCCTGTTCGGTATATACTTCTCAAAAGTACAGGCAAGCATAGGAGGCTATGGCTGACCAAGTTCGCAGATGACTGCAAACTAGGGGCTATAACTGACTCTCCGGCTGACATAGACATCCTCCAAAAGGGTCTCACTGAGACATATACCTGGTGTCAAAACCATGGCCTCAAGCTAAATGCCAAAAAGTGCATAGTCATCCACTTTGGAAAAAACAAAGTATCCACAAACTACCACATAGGTGGTAGCCCCCTAAATACAGAAGATGTAATAAGGGATCTTGGAGACCCAAGTAGATAGTAACCTCTCCTTTCATAATCACATTGCCAAAGTGGTTAGAAAATCCTTCTATGTGGCCCACCTAATCACAAAAGGGTTTGCATCCAGATCGAAAGAGGTCATTGGGCCCCTCTACGCATCACTCATCAGACCCATCATAGTGTACAATGCCCCAATTTGGGATGGACCTTACAAGACACCTACAACAACTGGAAAGAGCACCAGCACCTCACCAAGAGGATCATTGGCCTAAAGCAGATGCCCTATACAGCTCTACTGAAGAAACTCCAGCTGTACTCGGTTGCATACCGCCTACTCAGAGGTGATCTCAGCCTGACATACAAGGCCATGTCCAACCCAGAACTGATGGACATACTCCACCAAAAGAAAACCATATCCCCTCAAGCCACACGCTCCAGGGATCTAAACCTCACCACAACAGTAAATAGGATGTGCTGGAGGGATAGATTCCTATCCCAGAGACTTCCCATGCTCTGGAACAAGATTCCAATCTACCTTAGGCAGAGCTCCTTGCTAACCCTCTTCAAGAGAGACCTTGATGAGTGGATGGGAAACAAAGTTTACCCCAGGGATCACTTCAATGGCTCTGCTGGACAGAGCCACAGGGAACTAATCTAAGGGGGCGGTGAAAGCAAACACATTCCAGCTTGGCATATAAATGCCTTTGGGCAGATAGGTCCAGAATGGGCCTCAAGTCCCCTGTTTTCTTTGGCACCAAAAAGAACCTGGAGTAGAAGCCCAATCCGGACTGATTGGGGGAAACTGGTTCAATGGCTCATTTTCCTAGCAGCTTGGAAATTTCCTGTGCTGCTGCCTCCCTCTGCATGGGTTATACATCCGGGAGGTGTTTGGGAGGACCCACAAAGGGGATAGAGTATCCTCTGGATATGATCTGAAGCACCCAGTAGTCTGATGTTACGGAATCTCATGCCACCAGGTGCAATGACAATTGTCACCAGAATGTCTCCAGAGTAGAGCTGTCAGGCAATCCCTCAGGGCTGCTGTCCGGGCCTGTCCGAGAAAGGTTCTCGAGACCCAAACTTCCTCAGACCCCCCCCTCTGCCTCTGGGCCGGCGTCTATCCTGTTCCCCTCTGCCTCTGGGAGAAGAGCAGCCCTGAGTGTCCCAGGAATACTGTGACTTCCGGAACCACATCTTCTTTTGCCCTCTCTGATTCCGGGAAAAGGATCTTTGAAGGTTCGAGAAGCGGATTCCAATGGCAGACAGTGTCTTCCCATCCTTCTCACTCTGGACTAAAGTCTCTTTGACGGTCTTACCAACGTGAGTACAGCAGTCATAAGGGGCATTGGCAAAGGACACCTTGAAAGGTTCCAAAAACTCAGTCTGAACTAGGCACTGCACCTCATGGACACACCGGACCCAGCCACCCTAGCCACTCCTTCAATAGCATATAACAGGAGTCGAATGGACATATTGGAGACTGCTTTCAAAGTGGCCATCCTCACGGAGAACGAGTCCTTGTCCTCTTGCGACATGGACTTGGGGTGAGACTCTGACAGCTCCTTGACCAGGTCACACTGGAGTCTCGTGACATGGGCCAGGTAAGTTCAGCACCCTAATGAAAAAGGTTGTGGATGCATAAACCTGCTTCCCTAAGTGGTCCATCATCCGCGACTCTCGGTCAGGAGGATGAACTGAGGAACTCTTGAGCTAGTTCCTTTTTTGTGGCTGCTACCACCATAGTATCTATGGGGGAGCCCTTGTTCCACACTGGTCTGATGGACTCAGGATCTTATCAGGACGTTTAAGGATTGATTCCACGGTGTCCGGCTCCTGCCAGGCTCTTGATGTGACCAGGTCCACCAGGGGATCTGCGGGAGGGGACACCCAGGAAGTAGATGGGCCCATGCCGAAAGCCTCCAGGAACATGGACTCATCAGTAGAAGGTTTGGGGGCAGACCAACCTCCCTGTTGGCATAGGATTTCCATTATGTCTCCAAAGGAGACATCTTCGAGAGGTGACCTGGGGGTAACCTATCATCCAAATCCGTGCCCTCCATGAGGGACTCGGGGGGAGTACAAGTGCCTCCTCTTACACGTATACTTTCGAGACAAGTCTCCAGTGGGGCTCTCCAGGGGGAACTTGCAAGCCACTTGTTCCTCAGGGGAAACCATCTGGGGCTCCTCGAGCATGGGCTGTCCCTCTGGTAAAATTATGGGATTCTTAGAGCCGATGGTCGGGGTGGAATCCAAGGGAATAGTCAAGGGTCTCTATCCAGCAGAGAGAACCCTTTCTACCGCGTCGAACACAGACTGACAACGAACCTCCTGGGGAGCCAATAACGAAGCCAGTCTCCCCGGATAAGACGTGAGAATCTGAGCCAGGCCCATAGTGGGTGGAGCTCCAAGGGAAGGAACTTGGCCCAACAATGCCAGAGCCAATGAAAAAAGTTCCGCTCCCTCGGATCCAACACCCAAACTCCGGCTCAGAGAGCCGCTCTGATCCAAACTTGTCAGATCCGACATGCTCCAGGCTGCTGTCGGCATGGAGAAACCAGGTACCGTCTGCACCAACCCCCTAAGGCCATCCTCAAATCAGAGTACTCCGAACCCGGTGGACGGATAGAGAAGGAGAAATCTGTGTGAATAAAGGAAGTGAGCCCCCCCTCCAGAGGGAGAGGGGGCTGGCACAGACCCCCATCTGGATCAGAGTACAAATGAACCTCCTCATTTTATCCATCTCAACTTCAATAAGCTACATGTGAATCTCGACAAGGTCATGGACTCCGACCTGGCAGGTCAATGAACAAAGGCCCTAGATGGAGAAAGTGTCTCCTCCAGCTCCGGGGAAAATCTCGGAGATCGGAGCTGAGGGGAGTCACAGATCTTTGGCTGGCTTTTGGCGGGAGAAGGAAGATCCGGAGACCTCTTATGATTCTCACGTTTGTCAAACTCTGGTTTATGAGATTTTGGCTCTCTCCTCTCTGCCCCTTCTCCACTCCACTTCAACAGGTTTTGAAATGGGAGGTTGAGTCCCAGCCTGGGAGGGAAAGCAAGAGAGGAAGGAGAGGTGGCCACACCAGCCACCGTGACCAAAGCAAAGAATGAGTCAACCACCTCAGAAGTGGGAAGAATGCCTTTCAGGGCCAACTTAGCCTTCTGGTCCTTGATTGCTCTATAAGTGTGGGTTTTAACCCACGTGCTATCAGTATTCAGATGGGCAATGCCCAAGCACATCAAAGAGTGTGGCCATCTGCTGGAGACAAATTTATAGCCACACTCAGTGCACCTTTTGTTTGAAAACAGGCTTATCAGCCAATTCTCTATCCAAGCCACTCTCACTAGAGAAGGGAAAAAAGGAGAGAGAAAAAATTACCAGTTTTCCCACTCAGACTACTCACCAGACACTCAAGTCACACAGAAGACACTGAGGGGAGAGGGGAAGCAAAGCACACTAACTCTAAACTACAAAAAAGGTTCTATTACACGATGCACCAGTGACGGGAGGAGGAGAGGGAACCTACACTAAACACTAATACTCAAATTTTAGAGAAAAAAGCTGCTTAAAAGCAGAAAACCCACTCACTACTCTGAGCTCAGGAGATCACGATGCTTCAGTAAAGCCAAGGCAAATGAGATCTGGGGTTGGAAGGTAGGGAGGTGTATTATAGGTAAGGGGGAGGAGCTTTGAACTCAGAACAGATGCTAGTGAAATTGCCAGTTCAGATCCAATACGGATCCGGTATTCCACAGGTTGAAGACCAAATGAAGTAAACTACTTCAGATCAACAAGTTAACCATATAGAGTTTAAGGACACAGTATAATAACCTGACCTTTACAGTAATTACAAAAGATTACATCAAATTTACTGTTATTAGTCAAAAACAAAGTAGCGAGTGAGAGAAACAGTAGGCTAGAATAGAACCCAGTTAAGAAACTATGTGTGTTATAACTTAAGAATCAGCATGCACAGTTCTCATTAAATAAAAATAATACTTCAATGATTTCCCATTGACGAGGGGGCCTAAAGCAATGGCAGTTTTTTTTCTACACATTACATAAAATATCAATAGCACAGATTTTTGCTACACATTACATAAAATGGCAATAGTGCAATATACATTGCAACAAGAGGAGTTATTTCATAATACAAGTAACTGCATACTTTCTAGCACGGGTAAGTTCAGTTAATTATGCATACACTTACTTGGCATACACACAGATGTAAAAGGGGTGGCTGGCTTCTCTAAGGGATTATTTAAAAAAGGTGCCTTCGTTGATTTAGCTAACCTAAGTAAACTCACATCAGGGGAGGGATTGTAATAATATGCATGCGAGATTTGAAAGAAAAATGAGGCACGGAACTACAAGTCTGAGCTGAGTGATCAGACTACAATCACTCATTAGAAGCCAGGTAAATACTTTAGGGAAAGTCTTTTCCATGCAACCAATAGTTTTTATTTCAACTACAGATTTCCCACAGTATTCTGCCAATTTAGATAAGACTTTGGGGTCAAGATACAAAATGTTTTATGTGCATACTACTTCAGTCCCTCAGAGTACCCTGGGGAGGGAGGATATTGGGAGTGCTTAGAGTAGCAATACAAGTACAGACAGCAGGCCCCACAGTGCATGCTACTACAAAGGAGAATACAATACATCAGACTAGGTAGCTAGATGCTCAAGATATTTAGAGATTGCTACCTATGTTTTCTTTCAGGAGATCAGTTTTTAATTGATGTTATAATTTCATTTCACTTGGATACTGCTGCAATCCCTGCAGGAGCCCAACAGATTGGGTAGTCCTCCTCCAGGTTTTTCTATATCCCTTGAGTAGGGGGGCCTGAACAGGAATTCCTTACTTAGGGTATTTAGGATCACTTTCTTCACACTGGTCATTTTGGGGAGGGGGGCTCTACCAGGCACACTTTCTAATGGCTGACACAGGCAGCATTACAATTACATTTCTTATGTTGGGTTACTGGATGAAAGAACAAAAGGTCCAGCCACTTGCATTTCAGGTCTTATTTATTTATTTTATTTATTTATTTGCAGTTGTTTAACCAGGATAGTCCATTGGGCCTAAAGTACTCGTTTTCAATGGAGTCCTGGGGGGAAAAGCTCCACATAAAGATTATACAGAGATTATGTTCCCCACATAGTTTACATGAGAATTATAGAGAAAAACATTCTAGAATTTCTGGTTAAAAGTTAGAAGTAGTATATATGTATTTTTTTTTCTTTTTGTATTTTACTAAAAATTACTAGGTACAAATAAGGAGTTGTATGCTAGAAGCAAGCATGGATTTGCTAGCTGGGAATTGAGAAAAAGGAAGGAGGAAAAAGTGTTGGGAGTAGAGAGTAGGTTATGAGGGGTGTGAACAGGAGCATTCCCATGAGGATGTTAGATGGGACTGTAGTGATTTTTTAAAGTATGGGAGGCTAGCAATTGTACGAATGGAGGGGGGAAGGGAGTTCCATAGGCGTGCTAGTGAGAAGGACAGGAGGTTTTGTCCAGGAGGGTGTAGGGGTCTATAAACTTCTATGAGGTTTTGATTGTTAGATCTTAGAAGTCTTTGTGTTTGATGTATTTTAAAGGTAGTAGAGAGAGAGGGACAGAGGGATGGCTGGAATATGAGTTTATGTGCATAGGTGAGCTGAATGTAGGAGAGGTAGTTGGGAAGCTCTAGCCAGTTGAGTTTGTGGAGAGGTTCACAGTGATGGGTAGATGATTTGTTACTGGTGGCGAATCTGGCTATTTTATTGTAACAAGAGGACAGTTTGGTTTTCAGAGAAGATTGTAGGTTTGTTGGAAGAGGGGCACCATAGAGAAGGGAGGGAAGGAGAAATGTGGTAGAGAGTGTAATTTTGGTAGTCGAGGTGAGGAACCGATTGTGACAGTACAGCATGCCTAGTTTTTGGTGGGTTTTTTTATATTTAGTAGTAGATGGGAGTTGAATTTGAGCTTGTCATCGATTTGGACCCCTAGCAGTTTGGCTTCAGATACCAGCTCAACAGATGTGTAATTTTGGCTGGTGATGGAGAACAACTTTCTATCAAGGTTATTAGTTTTGGAGGGGTAAATATCATAAGTTTAGTTTTAGCAGCATTGAGTGCAAGATGGTTGTCTTTCATCCAATGTTCTGTGGTGGAGGGCATCTTGAATGAGTTTAAAAGAGCTGGGATGGATGAGACAGCACAGATGACTGTGGAGTCATCTGCGTATTGAATAATGTTTGCAAGGGGGATAGAGCGGAAAAAGTCATTAATGAAAATACTGAAGAGGAGGGGGCCCAAAATAGAACCTTGTGGGACACCTGTGGGGGTGTTGAGGAAGGAGGAGGTGGCTTTTTTCCACTTGACTGCTTGTTGCCTATTGGAGAGATAGCTAGAAAACCAACAGAGGGAAGAGGGAGAAAGGCTTAGGTTAGATAGCTTAGTAAGAAGTAGGTTATGAGAGATAGTGTCGAAGGCTTTAGAGAGTTCGAGTAGGATGGTAGATACAGTGAGGCTGGAATCTCTAGCTTTATTCACAGTTTCAGGGAAGGATAGGGGGGCAGTCATAGTACTATGATGGGGTCTGAATCCATGCTGTGTAGGAGTTAGTAGATTGTTGTCTAGGAGATGGGGAAGGAGTTGAAGATGGATACATTTCTCTAGGACTTTTGAAATGGGCGAAAGGATGGCGATGGGATGGAAGTTGGTAATATTAGTAGTGGTTCCACCTTTATGCAGTGGAATGATGTAGGCTTTTTCCAGATTTGAGGAACAATACTTTCTTGGATCGAGCGGTTAATTAGGATACTGATAGGGAAGGCAATGTCTTCAGCAGCTATTGCTGAGGAAGTATGAGGGAATGTTATCTGGGGCATTGGGGCATGGTTTTAGTTTCTGCAGGAGTTTTTTTATGGTGGATGTAGGAATAGGTTTGATGAAGAATGGTGGGGATGAGGAATGAGTGGGAGAAGTTGGGGGAGGAGAAGCATGAGGAGAAGTGGGAGAAGATGGAGGTGGAGAAGCCTGAGGAGAAGTGGGAGAAGTTGGAGGGGGAGAAGCAAGAGGAGAAGTTGGAGGGGGAGAAGCAAGAGGAGAAGTGGGAGATGTTGGAGGGGGAGAAACCTGAGGGGAAGTGGAGGTAGGAGAATGATCGTTATTTGAGAAAGAGGAGGTAAGTTTAGAAATAGAGTCTATGAAGAAAGAATTGAATTGGGTAGCAAGATCAGTGTCATCTAAATTTGGGCAAGGGATTGGGTTTTCTGTGTTCCCGGGTTTTAAGAGGGTAGTTATACCTCTCCAGAACTTTTGAGGGTTGGTTTTGAGGTTGCTTTGAAGTCGGGTGAAGTAGTTACGACTGTCTGCAGAGATAAGTTTTTTAACTGAATTACGAAGAGTTTTGTATTCATTGAGGGAAGATGTAGATTTGTTCTTTTGATATTGTGTCCAGGCTTTGTCTCTAAGTCGCATGGTGGTTAGGGTGCTTACAGTTAACCAGGGGGTGGATTGCCTTTTTATTCTTTTGGTTTTTAATGGAGCATGAGTATCTAGAAGGTTTAGGAAGGTAGTATTAAAGTGAGTGATTGCATTTTCAAGGGGTAGAGTTTTTAAGGGGTACCAGTTAAGTGATTTTAGGGTGTCAGAGAAAGCTTCTGGGTTAAAGTTTCTATGACATCACCGGATAACAGTATGGAAGTTAGGAGTTGTGTTAAGTAGTAGAGGTATTTGAATTGTTTTGGTTGAGAAGTGTGGGTTGATAGATTAGTGGAGGATATAGGGTGGTAAATGTGTGTAAAGGTTTTATGAGAAGGGATCGGTTTGTAATGAAACCATAGGATGTGGTTAGTGGGATAAAGTTCAGGAGAGATGGAGCTGGTATAATAGGTGTGTGATGTGTGGAAAGGGTAGGTTGTGTGTAGGAGTAGAGTGTGGTTGAAGAGATAAGGCTGGGTGAGATGGTAGATGAAGGCAAGGTTCAGAAGGAGTAGTAGTTGAATTGAAAGGGATGGGTATTTTATGGACATGTTGGGGTTTTAATACGAAATGTAGGGGATGAGTAAGGAGGTGGGGGAATGGTGATGTGGGTATGATATGAATGGAGGCGGGGATAGGAAGAGAAAGGGGTGGAGTTTGGTAGGTGTGGAAGAAGTAGGTGTGGCTAAATGGGTATAAATCTAGAGGTAGTGGGGGTGGGTGGGAATTGGGGGTAGGGTAGGGGAGCAGAGTGAGCCCACAGGGCGAACGGAGCGGGGAAGAAAAGAGAAGAGAGATAAACAGTAAAAAAGTATCAGCAACTGCCGTTGGTATAGAAAGGTAAGCAGTTATAGTTGGTATAGAACCAGATAGGGACAAGCACTTTGTATGAGTGAAAGAGCTGTTTGAAGTGGGTTAGTTTGTGTTGTTCAGGGGGAGAAAAAAGCCAGATTGCTGTACAGAGAAGAAAAACAAGAAATACAGGCTCTTAAGCGAGTTAATCAGTTTAATAGGAGGGAAGCCAGGTAACAGATATGCACCAATGGTTGGGTAATAGGTGCTACCACCTGGTGGTGGGAAGGGAGAAAACAGGTAGCCAGGTGAGCAGGTCACATACAACTTTCACAGAGAAAGTATGTGGGACTGAGGTGTCTGGGGGGAGAGGGGTCCATGTGTGGTACACGGTAGGCTGCTGAATCACCTACAAGGGAGATCAGACAAAAGTAAATCAGTTACTAAGTAGGTAGTATAGACACAATAGATGGTTTGATGCTACCTACATTCAAGCAGTAATCATTTAGGGCAGTCTTCAGGAGTTCTATAGTTCAGTCAAGCTCACAGAGGTGATGCAGGTCTTTATCCTCAATTCCCCTCCACCTTGGTCTAGGTCTACTCAAACAGAACCTGTTGGTAAGAAAAGATGCTTATGCTAGTTTAAAGCCTGGAAAGTCAGGGTAGTAGTATCAAAGACTCTATTCTCTATACATTTGGATAACATTTTTACTGATACTGCTCCATTGCAGAGAGCCAGGGATCCTACATCTAGTTCGACTAAAGGGACTTTATAAAATACCTGTGGCAGCCTTTGATTACATAGAACCTACCTTTTCTAGGAGTAACGGAGAAAGGATTTTAGGCTCCAGGAATGCATTCTGAAAAGATGCTCCAAGGCCTTCATGCACTAGAGGTACAGCTTGAGGCCTAGTTTAAGGGTGACAAAAAATATTTCTCTGCCTGGCTTTACAATACTCCTTTGAATCCCACTGAAAGGTCTCCATCCTTCTGTGGACCGTATCCTCAATAGAGAAATTCCCCTGTTTGAGAAGTAGAAGACAGGGCATCAGCATCTCAAGTAATGCTGCCTGCCTACATCAGCTAGTTCACTATAGTTAGATAAGGAGTTATGCTCCTCTGTGGATCAAATGTTCTCTTCATAGAAGGGACTCCCTAACAATAATGGCATACCTGGCTCAGACTCCTTCGATTTCAGGTAAAACATAAGGGTTTTAGCCATATGGACAAGGAAAGTGAGGAAGAATTTGGTCTTGGTACTGCCCAGAATAAGTAAAGGTGAGCTGGGCTGCATCTGCTTAGTTTTCAGCATCTTGTACCTACCATGTTCAAAACTGGCAACTTTTCAGGCCTTAGATCTTGAGTACTGATTGCCAAAGGATCTCTTTCTGTGGAAGGTACCTATTAAGTATTGGTTTGAAAGGACAAGCCAGAAACTCAAGATAATGAATACTGTGCCTTGCTCTCACTAGTGGCCTCAACTACATCAAATTCTGGAGTTGAGGGCTGCAAGTGTGCCTTCCTCAGAGAATCACCAAACCACAGAAATCCTGTGTCATTGGTCACATTCTTGGTTTTCATACAATTCTCCCTCTTTTTCAGGATGAAGGCTTCTGTTAGCCTTGGATAGTGCAACAGTGGCCAGAACTTAGGCATTTTATGCCCTTTTCAGTAGCAAAGTCAGGGACAATGTCAACAATAAACTGTCATTACATGATGCTAAGTGGAGACAGGAGTCCTTGTTGTGCTCCAGACAGTGGCATAAGAGACACTTAGTATAATCCTTGTGCAGTATCTGCTTATTGCAGACCAAAATGGTTAGACTTTGGCTATAAACTTTTTCTGAACTAGTTAACTCCTTTACTTAAAGAAATCCTCTTTGCAGTACTTACCTGTCCAGGAGGATTATTTTGACTGGAGGACAGACTATATGTGCTGAATAGAGAGTCAGCTGATGCAGCCTTCATACTACCAATGTCCTTATGCAGAACAGGAGATATCAACTGATACCCTAGGGGAAGGAAGAGCTTTGGAAGACTGGCCCATGCGCAGTCTACCTGCATGGCAGGATATCTCAAGCAATGTCTACAACACTGAACACTGATGATCAACTGTGATTACCCAACTATGCATGTAATTAGGTGCAGGAGATTTTATATATTTACACATAAATTACATTTTTATACACTAACCAAGATATGGTATATAGTCTTGCAAATGGGTAGATTACGTCACGATATGACAATACGGAGAAGGATACTTGGTCATTTTTTTGGTCCAGCACAAGTTTTGCCTCCTTTAGGTGAGAAATCTAGGAGGTGATAGATACAAAAGTAGCTTTTCTGTTTACCAGACTGGGGCTGGGAAGAGATGCATCTCTATTTGCTAATGTTACGTAGCAATCTGGAAATGGAAGAAAAATCAACAATGAAGAAATGGAGATTGTGGAGGAATTAGACAATAAAGACAGACTTACTAACTATACAACTGAACATTAAATTCATAAGTGGTCACCGTGGTTGAGATATATAGGAGTAAATAAAGTAAGCAGTCAAGAAGAGTAGGGCTGGCTAGTATGCCTTGCAGGACTGTTGTTGCAAAACCTGCCCTGGATTTGGAAAAGATAGGCAGGTGGCAATGCTTGGTGAAGGTATGTACAGAACTCCAGGTAGCAGCTTCCAGGATGCCCTTGTCAGGGACTCCTCTGAGAAATACTGTAGAGGTAGATGTTGCCCTAGCAGAATGTGTTCTGACCCCCTGAGGGGTTGGTTTCTCATGCTGCTTGTAGGAGAAATGGATGCAGTGTGCTATCCATTTGGAAATTGTTCATTTTGAAATGACCTTGCCCTCTGCCTCTGTTGCAAAGCTGACTAGTAACTGGTCAGATTTTCTGAAGGGCTTAGTCCTATCAAGGTAGAATCTGAGCTGTCTGTGCACGTCTTGAGTGCAGGATCCTTTCCCCTTTATTCTGAGGATTAGGGAAGAAAGTTGGCAAATGGATGGATTGGTTGAGAGCCACACTGGACACCACTTTAGGCATAAAGGAAGGGTTAGTTCTGAGGGAAACCCTGTCAGCATGGAAAATAATGAAGGGTTCCACAGCCATAAGTGCTTGTAGCTCAGACACTCTTCTAACTGAAGTAACATTCAGAAGCAAGGCTCTTTTCCAAGAGAGGTATTTTAACTCTGCTGACACTGCAGGTTCAAAGGGGGGAAGCGTGAGCTTTTCCAGTAGAAAGGTAAGGTCCCAAGCAGGGGTGGGTGCTCTCCTTGGTGGCCTTAAGTTGTTTGCCCCTCTCAGGAACTGTTTGATGAGATGGTGCGAGAAGAGAAGTGGCTCAGTGTTGTAATGAGCCGAAATGGCCGAGGCATGTATCTTAATGGAGAAGGACAGGCCTTTGTGGAGTAGATCTGCCAAGTAATCCTGGATTAGAGGCAGGGAGGGCAGAGATGTGTCCTCTCCTTTAGAATGAATCCAGGAGCAATACCTTTTCCACTTATCAGCATAGGATTTTCTTGTACTAGGTCTTCTGACTTCAAGAATGATGTAAAGCACCCGTTTGCTTAGGGTTGCTGGGGGAGAATTCAAGGAATAAGCCATGCAGCAAGATTTAGGGTTTGCAGTTGTGGATGCAAAATCTGTCCCTCCTGCTGAGAGAGCAGGGTTGAGTTCTGGTGTAGGTGCCAGGGTGGCACCAGTGACAGGCTGCGCAGGAGTGGGTACCAGTGCTGGCGTGGCTAGTCCAGGGCAATCAGAATTGTCCTTGGTCTGTCCTGTCTTATCTTGAGTAATACTCTTGAGAGAAGGGGCATAGGGGGAAGGCATAGATTGAAAGATGTACCCATTGAAAAGATAGGGTATCCACTTTCCAGGCCCTGCTGTGAGGGTTCCTGGTGCAGAATTTGCTGAGCTGGTGGGTGTAGGAGGAGGCAAAGAGATCCACCTCTGGGGTCCCCCATTTCTGAATCAGAAGGTTGAAGGTACTGGGCTCCTATTGCCACTCATGTGGGTCTAGGAGATTTCTGCTTAAGTAGTCTGCCAGTGAGTTTTGTTTGCCTGGCAGATGGACTTGCATGTCCAAGGCCATGTTCCACAGGGCCATGACTAAAATGCAGAGTGGGTAAGAGTGGGTTCCCCCCTGCTTGCTGATGTACCCCAACTGTGGTGTTGTCTGTTATTAGAAGTTGTCCTGGAAAGAATAGGGATCTGAAAGCCGTCGGGGTGTTCTGCACAGCTAGCATCTTTTTTTGGTTGATGTGCAGATGAATTTGACTTGGGCTCCAGTGGCCCGGAATGCATTTGTCGTCCATGTGTTCTCCCCAGGCATAGTCTGATGCATCTGTGGTTAGGGTCTGGGTGGCATGGGGTTGAGTCAAGGGCACTTCCTTGTTGTGGTTGCATGCTTCTGGCCACCAAAGGAACTCTGTCCTTAGACAAGGTATGATAGGAATGACTGTTTCAAGGTCCTGATAATGTTGGCACCAAAGACTTAAGAACTACTGAAGTTTCCTCATATGCAGTCTTGTATATGGAATTAGCAGTATACAAGAAGCCATGAACCCTAGGGCCTGCAGTATTTGTCTTGCGGATAGCTGGGTTCTGGTGGCCATTGTTTTGAAGTAGGCCGTCAGATAGGCTTGTTTTGCTGAAGTGAGGAATGCCATCTGGGATGTTGTGTCCAAGCTTGCTCCCAGGAATACAATCTTTTGACTGGGTACCAATTTTGATTTCTTTTCATTGATGGTGTACCCCAAAGGAAGGGAGAAGGTTTTTCACAAAATGTCAGGTGTTGCAACAGCAGTTCCTAACTGTCCGCCTGAATTAGGTAGTTGTCCAAGTATGGGTAAATTTGGATATTTCTCTGCCTGCAGTCCAGGCATTTTGTGAATACTCTGGGCACAGTGGATAAGCCAAAGGGAAGTGCAGAGAACTGATGATGCATAGATCCGGCTCTGAAGCGTAGATACTTCCTGCATGACTCCCTTATAGGGATGTGTAGATAGGCTTCTTTTAAGTCTAGGGTAACTAACCGGGCATCCTTGGCTAGCATAGGTAGAAGCTGTTGCAGGGTAAGCATTTAGAATTTTGGTACCAACAGGAAGGTGTTGAGAATTGAAAGATCCAGGATTGGGTGCCATGAGCCCTCTTTTCTGGGTACCAGAAAGAGTCTGGAATAGAATCCTTGACCCATCTTTTCCAATGGAATCAGCCGAATAGCTCTAATGGAGAGCAGGGAAAGAAAGTACAGCTGTGTACACTTACCATAAATGTAGATGTTAGAGTGTATTCACTGTTGCAGTCACTACACTTGGGTTATCCTGCTGGCAGGCTACCCTCAGTCAGCATGAGTTCCAAAGTCTAGGTCCGGCGTCGGTTGCTGTCGCCTCTTCCCTGACGTCAGTGAGCCAGGGGTATAAAATATGCAGCCGATGCAATTTTCTTCAGTTTTTCTTGTCCCAGATGTCAGGTGCCCCCAAAAGGGTAGGCTAAAAATATGCCAATAAAACATGCATGCACCAAATTATATGATATACCTTCATCGACAAGCAAATACACCACAGAGGTTGTATAGATCAGAGAAGTGCAGATAAGTTTCAAAGATAAGGGGGATGGTGGGTGGGAAACCTGGACTACAACAGTGAATACACTTGAACATCTACATTTATGGTAAGTTTACACAACTGTACTATGTTCTTCATGTTTCACTGTTGCAGTCATTACACTTGGGTTGAATCCCAAAGCTATGGTTGGGTGGCTGGAGCTAAATAACATTATGAGGCCCTGCAAATTTGTAGTGGCAAAGACATCCCTGGATTTAGAGTAGAGTGGTAAATGATAGTACTTTGTAAAGGTGTGCACTGAACTCCAGGTAGCTGCCTTTAAAATGTCTTTGTTTGGTACTCCCCTGAGGAAGGCTGCTGAAGTGGCTGCTCTGGTTGAATGTGGCCTAATGCCCTTAGGCGCTGGCTTGCCATGTTGTGAATAGCAGAAATGAATGCAGTGGCCTATCCACTTTGAAATAGTCTGCTTAGAGATAGCCTTTCCTTGTGATCCTGCAGCATATGCCACTAGTAGTTGCTCAGTCTTTCTGAAAGCTTTGGTTCTGTTCAAGTAAAAGCATAGCTGTCTGTGTATGTCCAAAGAATGCAGAATTCTCTCCCCCTTATTCTGTGGGTTTGGATAAAAAGTAGGCAGATGAATAGTTTGGTTAAGGGCCACACTGGACACCACCTTAGGCATAAATGCCTGATTTGTCCTCAGAGAAACCCTGTCTGGATAAAAAATGATAAAAGGTTCCACAGCCATGAGTGCCTGTAGCTCCGAAACTCATCTTGCAGAGGTTATTGCTAGGAGCAGAGCTGTTTTCCAAGATAAAAAATTTATATCAGCTGTATAGGCTGGTTCAAAAGGAGGCAGGGTGAGTTTCTAAAACATAATTGAGGTCCCATGCAGATACTGGTGATCTCCTTGGAGGCCTTACGTTTTTGGCACCTCTGAGGTACTGCCTTAAAGGATGAGAAAAGACTGGTGGCTCTGTATTGTAATGTGCCGAAATGGCAGAGGCATGAATTTTAATTGAAGAAAAGGATAGGCCTTTGTCCAGCATCTCAGTTAAGTATTGCAAAATCTGAGGAATATTTGGTACAGCTGTGTCAATTCCTTGTGCCTGGTTCCAGGCACAGAATTTCTTCCATTTTCCGGCATAAGATTTTCTGGTACTAGGCCTTCTGGCCTCCAAAATGACATCCATCACAGCTTTAGTGAGAGGTACGTTTTGTATAACTACATTATCCGCCATGCTGCCAGATTTAAGGTCTTGAGTTGGAGGTGTAGGATCCGATTGTTTTGTTGGGACAGTAGATGAGGTATTTGAGGCAAGGTCCAAGCCAGCATTGAGTCAAGTTCCTTAGGATTGGATACCAGTACTGGCGGGGCCAGTCTGGGGCAATCAGTATCATCTTTGGCTTCTCTTGTCTGACCTTTAGGAGTACCTTGGGGAGGAGAGGCAGTGGAGGAAAGGCATATACTGCTAAGTTTTTCCAGTTGAAAGATAGGGCATCCACTTTCCATGCTTGTCTGTGGTAAGTCCTTGTGCAGAATCTTTTTAGTTGGTAGTTGTGAGGAGAGGCAAACAGATCTATATCCGGGCACCCCCATTTCCTTATCATGCTGAAGACTTATGGATCCAATTTCCACATGTGGGGATCCATGAGGTTTCTGCTTAGTTCATCTGCCAGAGTATTTTTCTTTCCTGGCAGGAATTGTGCCTGCAGATGTACTTGGTAAGTCAATGCTGTGTCCCACAAAGTCATGGCCAGTCTGCAAAGGGGGTAATAATGAGTGCCTCCCTGCTTGTTTATATACCACATGACCGTGGTGTTGTCTGTCTATCAGTAGTTGTCCCAGATGAAGTAGGTCCTTGAAAGCTGTCAGGGCATTCTGAACAGTTAGCATCTCCTTTTGATTGATATGCAGATGCATTTGGTTCGTGGACCATGTGCCTTGAATACATCTTCCTGCTATATGGGCCCCCCATGCATAATCTGATGCATCCGTTGTTAATGTCTGCCTGGCTGGGGGTAAAGTGAATGGCTGTCCCTTGTTCTGGTGAAAAGCCTTCGCCCATCGAAACTCCTGCTGCAGGCAGGGAATGAGGGTAATTATTGTTTCCAGGCTGTGGCAATGTTGAGCCCAAACACTTTTTAGGTACCACTGAAGTTTCCTCATATGCAGTCTCGCATAGGGAATTAGTAGAATGCAAGATGCCATGAAGCCCAAAGCCTGCAGAATTTTTCTTGCAGATAACTGGGCCTTTGCTGCCAACAGTTTGAAATTTGTAGTCAGTTGCCTTGTCTGCCATGAGATAAGCCATCTGGGAAGTTGTATTTAAGCTTGCACCCAGGAATATTATCTCTTGAGAGGGTACTAGTTTTGATTTCTTTTCATTGACTGTGTACCCTAGGCCTGTTAGGAATCTCTTTACAAATGCCAGATGCTGTAGTAGAATGTCCTTGTTCTCTGCTTGAATGAGGCAGTCGTCCAAGTAAGGATATATTTGTATTCCTCTGTCTGCAGAATGCAATTACTGGTGCCAAGCACTTTGTGAAGACCCTGGGTGCAGTAGATAAGCCAAAGGGCAGTGCAGAGAATTGGTAGTGCATTGAGCCAGCTTTGAATCCACGGTATCTTCTGCATGTTTGTCTGATTGGGACATGTAGGTACGCCTCTTTTAAGTCTAAAGTCACAAGCCAAGCTTTCTTGCCCAGCATGGGCAGGAGCTGCTGTAGAGTCAACATTTTGAATTCTGGTATATCAAGATATGTGTTTAGGATAGATAGGTCCAGTATTGGTCTCCAGGTCTTGTCCTTTCTTGGTACCAAGAACAGTCTTGAATAAAATCCTTGTCCCTGCTCTTGCTCTGGTACTAGTTGAATGATACTCATGTCCATGAGGGACAAGACTTGTTTTTGTGCCTCTGCCCATTGATGTTTTGGCAGGTCTGGCCAGCCGTTTGTCCTTGGCAGAGTATAGAAGTGAAACTTGTAGCCTTGTGACACTGTCTAGGATCATTTGTCCTGGGTTATGTGCCAATTTTGAGAAAAAGTGCTAGTTTTCCCCCTAAAGGTGCTGCCAGAAGATAAGTGCTTGGTGCAGGCAGGGGGAAGTCATTGGGACTATTTCCTGTATGGCTGTGATTTGTCTTCTCCACTTTTGGAGATAGAAGCACCCCATTATTTAGACCTGTACAAACCTTGGGGCTGGGATCTGCCTCTTGGGCATCTGTATCTGCCCCTTTGTGGTCTCACACTGGAAAGGACCAATTCTTTGTAGGCCAGTGTCTGCTAAATCTTGGAGGTTATACCTGTAAAAAATCCTTAACCGTTTGCATAGATTTAGCTTTGCCCTCTATTTTCTTTAACACCTCCTCTGCTTTAACACCAAACAAGGTACCATGCTGTAATGGAGCATCTAATAATTTTGCTTTGACATGGTCAGGCAGATTTTGTTCCTTTAACCAAGCATGCCTCCTGATGACAGAACCTGTAACATTGGCCCTGCAGGAGGCCTCCAAAGAATCAAAACCACACTGCAAAGTATGCTTTCCAACTTGTTCAGCTGCATGCAATAAATCCTGCATTTCTTTGTTTTCTGCATATTCAGAATTTATCAACATTTTCTGTTTAAGCAGTGACATAATATATTGCTGATATCGGAGCATATGAAACTGGCAATTTAAAGCCCTTATAGCCAAGGTAGCAGAGGTGTAAATCTTCTTTCCTCATCTGTCCAATGCCCTTGAATCCCTCCCTGTCAGAGGGGGTAGGGTTTTTTGCAGTGGATGCCTTGACCCCTTTGGGACCCTGAAATAGAGTTCCTGGGTCAGCAGCAGGGTTTTTGAAAAGGAATTTATGAGAGTCATGAGACCCTGTAATACCTGTCCGGCTTAACCGGCACTGGAGGTAAGGAGTCAGGGGTCAGACTGGACTCTGAAAATACATCTACAATGTCTAACACAGGTGGAATAGCTAGGGGCCTGTTTTATGGGAGTAAAAGGAAGTCTCTGAGCCTTTTCTTAGACTGTGAATAATCTTGACTCTCCCAGTGGAAATGTTCCCTCATGGTATGCAAGGTTTCCCCAAAAGAGTAATCCTCAGGAGGAAAGGCTGAAGGGATAGATTCTTCAGCATCAGAATACTCATAGGGAGGAAGCGAGTATTCCTGATCAGAAGAGGAATCAGATGAAATGGAAACCTGATCTGAAGATTCATATTCTGCCTCTTGCCTAGGTCTTTTATCAGGAGGGGGATGGGAACCCCTGGTCAAATTAATTAAGTCTTCGGCCATTTTGAGCATCTGTTTTTTGGGCATGGAGGCCTGACCACGAGGCTGTTGTACTTGTTTCTTTGTCTTTAAAGGTGCTTTAGTCTTTGCCTTTGTAGCTGGAGTCGCTTTAATGTATAATTGAGTAGGTATGAAAACAGTTTCAGAAGCCGATGCCTGCTCAGCAGCTCCAGACCCATCTGAGGGAATAGTCTCTGAAGGTCCAATACCTTGAGCTTCCAGCGGCCTAGGTGACTCCATGTGGGAGTCTGTAGCGGCCTGCGGCTGCAAAGTAGCGGGCGTCAGGGGCTGCGAAAGTGCCTCACTGAGAACCGGCGACTGGCTTAGAGGAAGCCTCGTCGGTTTTGGACCTCGGATGCCTGTCCTTTTCTTTGCGTTTCTTGTGAATTCCAGTAGTCGGATGGCTATCGGACGGCATCATGTAATTAAATCTTCTGCCAAAGTAGTGAAATGTAAAATCGTACCGGCGCTTAATAGTGCGTTGGTTAAATCTAGCACAAAACTGACAACTAGCAACGTCATGGTCAGGGCCTAGGCAAGGAATACAGTAAGAATGAAAGTCCTTATGAGGTATTTGCTTCCCACAAGAAATACAATTATTAACTTTTTCTGACATCGGTCTGGAGCAAGAAAAAAGTTTTTCCCCCAACGGGGTACTTAACTTTTAATGAAGACTTCGGATCTGAAATTCGAACACAAAAATCTCAGTAGTCAGCCGACTAGCACTTGCGAACTGCTTCTGCTTCGGGCACCGCGCGGCAAGAAAGACTGAAGAAAATGACGTCGGACGTATCTTTTATACCCCTGGTGCACTGACGTCAAGGAAGAGGCAACAGCAGCCGACGCCGGACCTAGACTTTGGAACTCAGGCCTACTGAGGGTAGCCTGCCAGCAGGATAACCCAAGTGCAATGACTGCAACAGTGAAACACGAAGAACATCTTGGTTTTGAGCCCCTGCCCACTAGTTTGGAGGAAGGTCTGGGAACACTCTTGGGGTTGGCAGAGAGTGGAAGTAAAATTTGTACCCCTGGGATACAATGTTGAGGACCCATCGGTCTTGTGTGATGGACATCCAGGTTTTCGTATGAAGGGCAAGTTTTCCTCCTACGGGTACAAGCAATTGGGCAGGGGTGGGGAATGGAGTAAAGAAGTCACTGAGTTTTTTTCTGTAAGGAGGTGGCTTACCACTCCGTGCTTTGCAGGCAGGGGCACTCCATTGCTTATATCTCTGCATACCCTGAGACTGTAGTCGGGGTGGTCTGTTTCCCCTGGGTCTGGCTTGAGATGGCCTGGAGGGGGCTGGAAAGGACCAGTGTTTGGAAGGCAATCCCTAATGAATCTAGGGCGTTGCACTTGTAAGAATTCTTTAACAGTCTGCACAGACTTAGCCTTTTTTTCCCATCTTTTTAAGAACCTCTTCTGCTTTGGTGCCAAACAAACTGTCCTTGTTCAAAGGAGCGTCGAGTAACTTTGATTTGACATGATCTGACAATGTCTGCTCCTTGAGCCAAGCATGTCTTCTCAGTACAGAACCAGTGACTGCTGCCCGGCAAGATGCTTCTAGGGTGTCAAAGCCACACTGCAAAGTATGCTTACTGACTTGGATTGCAGAGTGCATAAGCTCCTGCAATTCTTTATTTTCTGCACAGTCTGTAAAGGTTGCCACTTTTTGTTTAATAAGTTCCGTAATATGGTGGAGACTGGAAGGACAGTCCACCATTAAAATGGAGGAAGTGATGGGAAAATAGCGTGGATATATGTAGTGGGCATAGGTTAAACTCACAGTTCTGAGCAGTCTGGAGTGTCACACTTCTAGCAGTCTGCTTATATGCTTACATTCTAGAGTATTTTCCGAACAAATTAAATGAACAAGTCAAACAAAGTACAGTTGTGTACACTTACCATAAATGTAGATGTTAGAGTGTATTCATTGTTGCAGTCATTACATTTGGGTAATCTGCTGGCAGGTTGCCCTCAGTCGGCCTGAATTCCAAAGTCGTGGGTCCTGCGTCGGTTGCTGTCTCCTCTTCCATGATGTCAGGGGTATAAAACAAGCAGCCAATGCCATTTTCTTTAGTTTTCTTGCCCCAGATGTCAGGTGCCCCCAAAAATGTAGCAAAAATATATATATGTAAAAACTATATATACATTCATCAATACAAACTTTACCTTCATCTACAAGCAAATACACCACATAGGTTGTAGAAGATAGAGAAGGAAAGATAAAGTCCAGAATGAAAGGGGGATGGCGGGTGGTTAACCTGAACTGCAACAGTGAATACACTCGAACATCTACATTTAAGGTAAGTGTACACAACTGTACTATGTTCTTCATGTTTCACTGTTGCAGTCATTACATTTGGGTAGAATCCCAAAGCTATGGATGGGAGGCTGGAGCTAAATAGCATTAGGTGCGGCTATAAGGCCCTGCAGAACTGCAGTGGCAAAGCCTGCCCTAGACTTAAGAGTAGAGAGGCAAATGATAATGCTTTGTAAACGTGTGAACAGAACTCCAAGTAGCAGCCTCTAGAATGTCTTTGGTTTGTACTCCTCTGAGATAGGCTGCTGAAGTAGCTGCAGCTATGGTGGAGTGAGACCTAATGCCCTTGGGCACAGGTTTGCCATGGTGTAAGTAGCAGAAACAAATGCAGTGGCTTATCCACTTTGAAATAGTCTGCTTTGAAATAGCCTTTCCTTCTGATCCTGCAGCATATGCCACTAGTAATTGCTCAGTTTTTCTTAGAGCTTTAGTCCTGCTCAAGTAGAATCTTACCTGACTGTGTACGTCCAAGGAATGCAGAATTTTCTCCCCCTTGTTCTGTGGATTTGGATAAAAGGCTGGCAGATGAATAGTTTGGTTAAGAGCCACACTGGAAACCACCTTAGGCACAAATGTTGGATTTGTCCTCAGAGACACCCTGTCTGTGTAAAATATGATAAAAGACTCCACCGCCATGAGGGCCTGTAGCTCCGAGACTCTTCTTGCTGACGTAATTGCTAGTAGCAGAGCCGTTTTCCACGATAAGAGCTTTATATCAGCAGTAGCAGCTGGTTCAAATGGAGGCATAATTAAGGTCCCATGCAGGTATTGGTGATCTTCTAGGAGGCCTTACATTTTTGGCTCCTCTAAGATACTGCTTTATAGTGAGAAAAGATTAGTGGCTCTGTATTGTAATGAGCCGAAATGGCAAAAGCATGGATTTTAACTGATGAGATAGATAGGCCTTTGTCAAGCATCTCAGTCAAGTATTGTAATATGAGGAATATTTGGTTCTGCTGTATCGGTTCCTTGTGCTCGATTCCAAGCACAGAATCTCTTCCATTTATCAGCATAAGATTTTCTAGTACTAGGCCTTCTGGCTTCCAAAATGACATCCATCACAGCTTTACTGAGAGGTGTTGTTTGTATAACTATATGATCAGCCATGCTGCCAGGTGCAGTGTCTGGGGTTGATTGTGCAGGACCGGATTGTTTTGCTGGGACAATAGTTGAGGTCTTTGAGGTAAGGTCCAAGCTGGGCATTGAGACAGGTTCCTTAGGACTGGGTACCAGTACTGGCGAGGCCAGTCTGGGTCAATTAGTATCATCTTTGATTACTCTTGTCTGACGTTTAGGAGGACCTTGGGAAGAAGAGGTAGAGGAGGGAAGACAAACTTTCCATGCTTGCCTGTGATAAGTCCTTGTGCAGATTTTTTTCAATTTGTAATTTTGAGGAGAAGGCAAATAGATCTATGTCTGGGCTCCCCCATTCCTTTGTTATCATGCTGAAGACTTGTGGATCTAGTTTCCACACGTGAGGATCCATAAGGTTTCTGCTTAAGTCGTCTGCCAGAGTATTTTGTTTTCCTGGCAGGAATTTAGCTTGAAGATGTATTTGGTAAGTCAAAGCTGTGTCCCACAGTGCCATGGCTAATCTGCAAAGGGGATAGGAGTGCGTGCCCCCCTGTTTGTTTATGTACCACATGACCGTGGTGTTGTCTGTCGTCATCAGTAGTTGTCCTGGATGAAGTAAGTCCTTGAAGGCTGTCAGGGCATTTTGAACAGCTAGCATCTCTTTCTGGTTGATATGTAGATGCATTTGTTTTGGGGACCATATGCCATGAATACATCTTCCCGCCATGTGGGCCCCCCATGCATAACCTGATGAGTCTGTTAAGGTTTGGCTGGCAGGGGGTAGAGTGAAGGGCTGTCCCATGTTTTGGTGACATGCCTTTGCCTACCATAGAAACTCCTGTTGTAGGCAGGGAATGAGAGGAATCATTGTTTCCAGACTGAGAATGCTGACTCCATAAACTTTTTAGGTACCATTGAAGTTTCCTCATATGCAGTTTTGCATATGAAATCAGTAGGATGCAGGATGCCATGAAGCCCAAAGCCTGCAGAATTTGTCTTGCAGATAACTGGGGTTTTGTTGCCATCAGTATGAAGTAAGTAGTCAGTTACCTTTGCTTGTCTGGCGTGAGGAAAGCCTTCTGGGCAGTTGTAATCAAGCTTGCACCCAGGAATGTTATCTTTTGAGAGGGTACGAGTTGTGATTTCTTTTCATTTATTGTTTACCCTAGGTATGTTAGAAGCCTTTTCACAAATGCCAGGTATTGAAGAATGTCCATGTTCTCTGTTTGAATGAGACAGTCGTCCACATAAGGATATATTTGTATACTTTGGCTGCAAAATGCAATCACTAGTGCCAGGCACTTTGTAAAGACCCTGGGCACAGTAGATAAGCCAAAGGGCAGTGCAGAGAATTGGTAACGCATTAAGCCAGCCTTGAATCTGAGGTATTTTCTGCACGATTGCCTTATTGGGACTTGCAGGCATGCCTTTTTAGGTCTAATGTCACCAGCCAAGCATTCCTGCCTAGCATGGGCAGAAGCTGCTGCAGAGTCAGCATTTTGAATTTTGGTATGTGTTCAAAAATCGATAAATCCAGTATTGGCCACCAGGCCTAGTCCTTTCTGGGTACCAGGAACAGTCTTGAGTAAAAACCTTGCCCTTCTTCCTGTTCTGGTACTGGCTGAATGGCCCCCATATCCATGAGGGATGTAACCTGTTTCTGGGCCTCTGCCCATTGATTGATTGGCAGATCTGGCCAACCGTTTGCCACTGTCAGCATATGGAATTGAATCTGTATCCCTGTGATACTATGTTTAGCACCCACTTGTCCTGGGTTATTAACTGCCAATTTTGAGCAAAAAGTGCTAATTTTCCCCCTAGGGGTGCTGCCAAAAGATAAGTGCTTGGTGAAGGCAGAGGAAAGTCACTGGGACTGTTTTCTGTAGGTTTGTGCTTTATCTCCTCCAGCTTTGGAGGTGGAAGCGCCCCACTGCGTTGACCTGTATGAATCTTGCGCCTGGTATCTGGAACCCTTAGGGTGTACGGATTTACCCCTTTGAGCTCTGACACAGGAAAGGACTCATTTTTTGTTGGCCAGTGTCTACTGAATCTTGGTGGCTGCACTTGTAAGAAGTATTTTACAGTTTGCATAGACTTAGCTTTGCCTTCCATTTTCTTTAAAACCTCTTCTGCCTTCATACCAGGGTATCATGCTGTAAAGGTGCATCTAGTAATTCAGCTTTAACATGATCAGGCAAATTTTGTTCCTTTAACCAGGCATGCCTCCTAATCACAGATCCAGTAACTGCGGCCCTGCAGGAGGCCTCTAAAGAATCAAAACCACATTGCAAAGTATGCTTTCCAACCTGTTCAGCTGCATGCACTAATTCTTACAATTCTTTATTTTCTGCACATTCAGAAATCATCATTTTCTGTTTCAACAATCCCATGACATGTTGTTGATATTTGAGCATATGAAACTGGCAGTTTAAGGCCCTAACTGCCAAGGTTGCAGATGTATAAACCTTTTTTCCCCATCTAGCCAGTGCTCTTGAATCTCTGTCAGAGGGGGTGGGATTTTCTGCTGTTGAGGCTTTAACTCCCTTTGGACCCTGTGAAATAGTTTCAGGATCAAAAGCAGGGTTTCTAAATAAAAATTTGTGCGAGTCAGGGACCCTGTAATATCTGTCAGGCTTGCTGGGAGCCAGTGGTAAGGAATTAGGGGTCAAACTTGACTCCGAAAATACATCATTCACAATGTCTAAAACAGGGGGTATGGCAAAAGGCCTGTGCTGAGGGAGAAGGAAATCCCTGAGCCTCTTTTTTGATTCAGAGAAATCTTGACTCTCCCAGTGAAAATGCTCCCTCAAAGTATGCAAAGTTTCTCCAAATGAATAATCCACAGGAGGTGATGCAGATGGTATAGACTCCTCTGCATCTGAATCCTCACAGGGAGGTATAGATAATACCTGATCAGAAGATGAATCAGGAGAAATAGAAACCTGATCTGAAGATTCATAGTCAGTGTCTTGCCTAGGCCTCTTATCTGGAGGAGGATGGGTACCCCTGATCAAGGTAATGAGGTCTTCAGCCATTTTGATCATCTGTTTTTTAGGCATAGAGGCCTGTGCAAGTGGCTCATGCGTTGTTTTTTTACTTTTAGAAGTTGCTTTATTCTTTGGCTTTGCAGCTGTCATCGGTTTGATATGCAAATGTTGAGGCCCGAATACACCCTCAGAAGCCGGTGCCTGCTCAGCGGCTCCGGACCCATCAGAGGGAGATGATTCCATCGGACCAATACTTTGAGAATCTCGCGGCATGCCCGACTCCACATGGGTGTCGTTAGGGGCCTGCGACTCGAAAGTAGTGGGTATCAGGGGCTGCGAAAGCACCTCACCGAGAACCAGCGACTGGCTTAGGAGAAGCTTCGTCGTCGGTTTTGGACCTAGACTCTCTTTCTCTGTCCTTTTCTTTGCATTTTTTATGTAGTCCGGTAGTCAGATTGCTATCCGACGACATTTCTGGGTAGTTAAATCTGTTTCCAAAATACTTTGAGGCAAAAATATACAGACGCTTAAAAGTGAGTTGGTTAAATCTAGCACAAAACAGACAGCCAGGCACGTTGTGATCATGGCCTAGGCAAGGAATACAGTATAAATGGAAATCCGTATGAGGTATTTGCTTCCCACAAGTAATACAATTAACTTTTTCTAATATCGGAATGGACCAAGACAAAAGTTTCCCCAACGGGATACTTAGCTTTAGTTAAGACTTCAGCTCTGAAACTCAGACTTGAATATTTCAGTAGTTGGCCGACCGGCACTTGCAAAATGCTTCTGCTTCGGGCACCGCACGGCAAGAAAGACTGAAGAAAATGGCGTCGGCTGCTTGTTTTATACCCCTGACGACCTGATGTCATGGAAAAGGAGACTGCAACCGACACAGGACCCAAGACTTTGGAATTTAGGATGACTGAGGGCAACCTGCCAGCAGATTACCCAAATGTAATGACTGCAACAGTGAAACACGAAGAACATCTATATATACTGCAAACGGTAAATATTAAAAACATAAAAAACATCAGTGTTATCAATGCATTAAAAAAAAAAAAGCCCCCTTATAGTATTGCCAGTGCATTCACTGTCTCTGCATTTCTGAAGTGTAGTTGAATGTAAAGGGAAAAGCACTTAAATATCTGGAGGAAGCCATGGTGGTGCAGCTATAGCATTGTCGCCTCACAGCAAGAGGGTCTCCTGTTAGATTCTCAGCTGGAGCGCTTTCTGTGTGGAGTCTGCATGTCCTCCCCGCGGTGGAGTGGCATTCGAAAGACGAGTGTAAATGGGCGTGCCATCATTGAAGGTTGAGTGTTGAGCTGGCACCTCGGCACTGTAAAAATCTACTGCCAATCATTAGCGGACCAGAGTTCCGCTGTGGCGACCCCTAACCGGGAAAAGCCGAAAGAACAACTTCTTCAGCATGTGAAACTGACAACTGAATGCCCTAATAAGCAAGAGTTGCAGAGGTATATACCTTCTTACCCAATCTGTCCAAAGCTCTGGAATCCCTGTCTGAAGGGGTGGGATTCTTGGCTGTAGTTGCCTTGATACCTTTAGGCTCCTGGGAAATTATCTCTGGGTCAGCAGTAGGATTCTTGAAAAGACATTTGTGAGTGGCAGGAGGTAAAGTATCAGGAGTACGACTGGATTCCATAAAAACAACCACTTCCAGGACAGGGGATATTGCTAAAGGCCTGTGCTGTGGCAAATCTAGGAATTCTCAGAGTCTCTTTTTGGACTGAGGATATGCTCTCTTAAGGTAAGGTTTCACCAAAAGAAAGATCCTCTGGGGGAGGAGGCAGAGGGAATGGATTCCTCTGCATCTGAATCCTCAAGCAGATAAGGGCATGTCTTTGTAATCAGATACCTCAGAGTCATTGGACTCCTGGTCTGTTAAAGCTGCATGGGACTGGTCTCTTTTCCTCATAGCAGGGGAAGGCGGACTTCCCCTAATCAGTGTAATAAGGTCTTCTGCCATTCTAAGCATTTGTCATTGTGGCATGGGAGCAGGTGCATGCACTTTGGTCTGTTTTCTGGGTGTAGCACCTAAGAAACTCTGCAGTTTTAGAACAAGAAGTAGCCTGTTTGAGTCAAACATCGGTAGAGCGAAGAACTGCCTCAGAAGCCGGTGCCTGCACAGCGACTCCAGACCCATCCAAGCTAGAGAGATCTACAGGTTCTATATAGTTGAAGAAGAGTCTCGCGGCATACCGGACTCCAAATGGGTCTCAGTAGAGAATTGCGAATCCACTGAAGTGGGCATCAGGAGCTGCGAAAGCGAGCAGAGTACCAGCAAACTGGCGACTAGCTTAACGGAAGCATGGTTAGCAGCTTTGGACCTATGCGGTTTGTCTTTATCCTTACTTTTTTTGGAATATTGGTAGTCGGATGGCTTACTGAAGCAATTTCTGAATATGGAGATAGAGAGCGAAATAATCTAGTGACGAGAGCTCGATGATGAATGGTTCGAGTGTTGGACAAGGCACAAAACAGACAGTGAGGTACGTCGTGGTCTGGGCCTAAACAGGTGATGCAGTAAGAATGAAAATCTCTGTGTGGTATTTGCTTTCCACAGGCAAGACAATTGTTAACTTTTTCTGACATCATTTAGAGAAAGATAAAAGGATCCCCAATGGGGTTCTTGGCTTTAGAAGACTTCAGAATTATTCAATTCGTAAGCAAAAATTCAGGTAGCGGCCGACTGGCACTTGTGAACTGCTTCTGCTTCGGGGTCCTCAGCTGCCTGTTTTTATACCCCTGATGACCTGACATCAGTCCTGGAGCAACAGCATCAGACACAGAAATACTTAGTCTCTGGTATTCGGGATGAATGAGGGCTACCTGCAGGCAGATAACCCAAGTGTGAGGACTGCAACAGTGAAACACGAAGAACATCTACCGCCCCCATCAGTCTAACGAGCCTGATCTGCAAGGCCATGGAACTTATAAACAAGCACACTGGCAACCTTCAAACACTGGACTCCACCCAGTTTGGCTTCATGAAGTGTCGATCTTGTCTCCTGAACCTGATTGACTTCTTCGATCAGTCTCCAGAGTTGTGGACGAGGGTAAGGCGGTCCACACAGCCTATCTGGACCTTGCCAAGGCCTTCGACACCATCCCCCACTCTGGAATCATAGATAAACTTACTAAGCTGGGCATTAATTCCTACGTCACTCGATGGGTTGCCATCTGGCTTACTGACAGAACCCACACTGTAAAAGCAGCCAACTCCAAATCCACCTCCAGACAAGTGACAAGTGGTGTACCACAGGGTTCAGTTCTGGGACCACTCTTGTTTGGCATCTACTTCTCTGAAGTACAAGCCAACACTAAGGGACTCTGGCTAACAAAGTTTGCAGATGACTGCAAACTGGGAGTCATTATTGAATCCCCAAATGATGTGGATATTCTACAAAAAGGCCTTACAGAAACAGATGCTTGGTGCCAGAGCCATGGGCTCTAGCTCAATGCCAAGAAATGTATAGTTATCCCCTTTGGTAAAAAAACATGTACCCATGAATTACCACATAGGTGGCAGTACACTAAACACCAAAAGTGTGATAAGAGACTTGGGGACAGAGGTGGACACTGGTCTCACCTTCGATAACCATATCGCCACAACAGTCAGGAAATCATTCAATGTGGCATACCTCATCACTAAGGGCTTTTCATCCAGAAAAAAGGAGGTCATTGTCCCACTGCACTCATCCCTAATTAGACCCATTATAGACTACAACTTTTTGTATGTATTTGTTTGGTATGCACCTCTCAAGACATCAACAACTGGAAAGGCCACAGAAATACCTCACTAAAAGAACCACAGGCCTAAAGCAGATGGCCTATGCTGACCATCTAAAAAAACTCCACCTATACTCTGTCGCATATCGTCGACTCAGAGGTGATCTCTGCTTAACATACAAGGCCATGTCAACCAGAGCTGTTGGACATGCTACACAAAGAAATCCCAATCCCTCAGAGCCACACACTCCAGGAATCTAAACCTCGTCTTCCCAATGAGTAAAACATGCTGGAAGGGTAGGTTCCTGACCCGGAGTCTCCTCACACTCTGGAATAGACTGTCCATACATGTCGAGCAGACCGCCTCTTTGGCCCTCTTCAAAATGAACCTTGATGATTGGAAGGGAGATAGGAAATTCACCCCAGGGATCACATCAGTTTCCCTGCTATACAGGGGTCCAGGGAAGTAAATATTCTGGGAAGAAATAGCCAGGGAATTGTTATGGCTAAGCTTGTATAGGCCCTAGGGCTGATAGCCTAGTACCAACCTATGAACCTATGAACTTCCATCTACACCACTAAGTACTTGCACTACAGACATCACAATTAATCTACCTTTATACTACGACATGTGGCATCTGTCACCCAAGTCCTATCTACAGTGACATATGTGGTGCCCATAGTGCAAATGTTATCTACTGTATCATGAGCAAAGCATGTTGGTCCACCTTGTCAATGAAATTAAAATACACAGACAGGGACTACAAGTATGCCTTGGGAGAAAAAAAGCATTTAACAGCCATTATTTACGCTAAGGTAACATTCAGACAATGTAGGACTGTGTAGCATTCTCCACACAAACACATACCTGGTTGAAGTCCAAACATCTCAACAATAGACTCCACAAGTCCCAGTACATATAAAGCACAGCCACAGATGTTGGCAAAGAAGAACATGATTCCAATACTTCCACCAAACTCAGGACCCAGTGCACGACTGATCATATCTGTGTGTGAAGTCAAGGATGACATGGGATTCTCATACAACAGAATTTATGACCCACTGAAAACATACATATTTTTTACACGAGTGAAACAAATCTAAATCCAGAATTGGACATCAATGGTCAAATGCATCAGACAAGTTTGTATAACGACTGACAATGAGTAAATGAACCAATACATGTGAAAGTTATTCCAGCTGTAAGCACCATTCTAATCACAACAGGATAGTTTTATATATCTATATATACAGTTACATACATTTATTGCAATAGTATACATACACACACACACTATTTCTGTGGGGATGTTAACTTGCGTGATACATCATCACAGTGGCTTAACTTCAAAACAAAGTATGCTGCATTTAACAGACAAGTTCACATCTCTTAATGCATCTCCTTTTAACTACATTCACCACAGCAGTGGTACTTATAACCATAAACGCACTTGCACGCAACCATATGTTAAACAATTAGTAAATGTACAGAACCAGCGTATAATTCTACAGGTACTGATGTTCTGAGACAACCTCTTAACTTTGTCTTATATTTGTAAGGGAACCTCAAATGCAAGCTTTGAGTCTTTCCTATTCAAAAAAAAAAAAAAAAAAAAAAAGGAATAAAGTACAGTTGTGCAAGTAAATTTACCAGCAATTGTCAATTCATGCCAGAAACAAGGACAAATGTGATTGCTGTTTACTCCTGTCTGTGGTGGGACCCCAAAGAAAAAGTACAGGGGGTGGGGGCTAGGAGGGTGTTAGTACTGCAACAACCATTATGGTAAGTTTACTTCCACAACTGTACTATGTTCCTCATAGTTTTATGTTACTTCAGCAATCATTATTTGAGACGAAAAGCTACAGCTTAAACAATAAAAGGTAAAAGATTCAGAACCAGAGTCAGAAGACCCTGGAGAACAGATCTAAAAACCCTGTTCTGGCTCTGGAAAAACTGAATTTACTTTTTAGTGTTTAGAAAAGGTATGCACTGGGAACCAGAATCCCACTACTAGACCAGCTCTACAGTAACAATGTTTATCCATTCCCAAAAGTGCACAGAGGTAGCTACACCTCTAGGCAAGTGTGCCCTGACATTTTGCCACAGTCAAATTAAAACTAAATCACCAGACAAAATCTTCTTGATATGGTGTGCTTCGGAACCCTGTTCTTTTTTCTCAACTTAAAGTTGGCCTGAAAACTTGAAACATTCCTTCTTACCTTGACAACATCAGAGTTGTCTGTGGACATACAGGGAATGCTGAACTAACTATCATCAGGTTGCAGAAAGAAGAGAGGTGAATCACAGCATGATTCACTGGAGATACTTTAGGTGCAATTAACTGTTGGTAGGACACCTATTCAAGTCACTGCCAGCTACAGAACCCTCTCCATGAATCAGGACACCCACTCTGCCTATTTTGATCTACATACGAACACCATGGTTTAGGGGCGACTAATGACCCATCCATTGACTAACTTACTCAAGGTCAAACTCACTTGCCCAAAGGTTCCTCAACTTCATTAACTTAAATGCCCTGTACCAGCTGGATGACACCCCCACAAGGGGTGCCAACATCCTGGATCTGGTGCTTACCAATATGGGGACCACTGTAGCACCCCCACTATGAGGTCTTCCCTGATGAGATCCGACCACAAGCCAGTCTCATTTGAAGTAACTATCACACCTGCCCCCCCCCCAAGCAGCAAATAAACTAAACTTCCCCAAAGTAGATTATAACCTCTTACAGAATGGTCAAGTAGCTTCACTGCACCTCCCTCCTCCGATGGAACTGGCAACTATGCAGAGTTCTACACCAATGCTTTAAAGAAACGCCTGTATAACTGCATTGACTCGGACATACCCGATAGGACCAAAACAAGCTCAAGGAAGAGCAAACCTGCCTGGTGGACAACTGCCATTAATAGGCTTTACAATAAGAAGAAATTGTTGTCCAAGAGCAAGAGGGAGCAAGCCCTAAACTAGAAACACTCCCTCCTCAGCTTAAACAAGCAAATAAAACTTCTTGTGAAGTCCTCCAAAGCAAACTACAAATGTAAATTAGCGTCCTTGACCAAGGACAACCGTAAGGCTTTCTTTAGTTACATCCATAACCTAAAAAGAAAGAAAGGCCCAGATTTGTACCAAACTGGTAGTTAAGACGTATACTGAGCCTGTGGACATAACTTACCTGTTGGTCAACAGGTTCTGTGAAAACTTCACTCCCATGTCCCCTCCACACACCCCTTGACATCCCTACCACCTGTCTACTACCTTATATCTCTAAGCAACATGGCGTAAAAACCCTCTCTAAGGCCAAAACCACAGCGTTGATGGGACCCGATAACTTCCCAGCCTGTGTCCTATGTGGGCTCCAATAAGAATTAGCAACAACATTGGATACTCTTTTGAATCATAGAATAAGCACCAGCTTCATCCCAGCTGAATGTAAAATGGCCACAGTTACTCCCTTGCACAAAGGTGGTGCTTCCACTGACCCCTGGAACTGTAGACCTATTAGCCTGACCAGCCTTGTCTGCGAGGCCATGACACAAATCATGGACCTTATCAAAGATATAGGTAATCTCCAAACACTTGACCCTACTTAGTTTGAATTTGTCAAAGGGAGATCATGCCATGAGAGTGTCATTTACAACACCCAGGTAATTACGGCTAGTCAGCACAGGGGGTGGGTAAAGACCTGATTCTCTATTTATGTACCATGTCATCATTGTGCTGTCTAATTACTAACAGTTATCCTAGAGCCCATACCCGAGTCAAGTGTTTTAATGCCTTCAATCATGACCATCAATTCTCTGAGGTTGTTGCATTTATTTCCTCCTACAATGAGGATTCCAAATTCCTTGAATTTTCATCTCTTTGAAAGCCACTGCCAGTGCAAAATCTGAGTCGCATGTTGTGTTGGACTGACTTGGAAAAGGAAGAGAAAGAGTGAGTTACTGGATTTAACTGAACCAGATTTGCCCACTGTAGGAGTTCCTTTTTGATAACATTTAGATCTAGAATGTGTACTTGACCAGGCATTTGCAACTCTTGGAGCGCTCAGAGGTTTCTCAACCAGGAGAATCTAGGGAATTAACCCAATGTCCTACACAGATCACCTCAAGGCCCTATCTGTAGATTCAGTCTCTTACAGGTTACTGAGAGGTGATCTATAACTGGCATAAAAGGGCATCCTTAGATCCAGCTATGATGGATCTTTCACATCTGCAAAATGAACAGCACTGGCACATTAGAGCAAAGGATTTAAACTTTGCTTGTGACAAACAGAACATGCTGGTGAGACGGACGTGTCTCAAAGGATTCCCTACTCTGTGAAATTGATATATATGACTTGGGAGCCTGAATTCATCCCTGATCCTTTTCAAGCTTAAAACTTGATCACCAGATGGGAAACCGTAAATTCAACCCTGGTCTGCCCCCCATGTCAATAACTGACAGAGGCAGAGAATAAGTAAAATATTACACAACATAACCCCCCAAAGCCCCTAGCCACCTCCAAACTAACATATCCTTCCTAATAGACACCCAAGATGCATGGATACACAAGTGGGATGGGTTGCACAGCTAGGCTTCTAAAGGCCCTGGTGGTCATTAGCCTAATATACATTACCGCTGAGCTGGAAAGGACATAGGAAGCTGGTGCTGGTTCCATCCAGATTAGAGAAACCACTGAATATTCCTCATGTGAAGTCTGGCTAGGACACAATAGCAGAGGTTACATAACCTAGAATTCTGAGGGACACTCTTGCCATGGAAACAGACTGGTATGCCAGGGATAAGAACAGTCTATGGAAGACAGACACTCTCTGTAGAGAGGTGAGCAATCATGATGAAGGTGGCTGGAAGGAATCACAGAAAGGTTAACCTGCAAAATGCAACTAGAAAGATTTCTCCTAGAGGACAGGATTCGAAGGAACCAAGGACTTAGACTACCCCCATACAAATCACAGCAGGATCAGATAAGGGACTCAGATATTTATGGAAACCAGGTAAATAAAGCCTGCAATATTCTTAGGTGCAGGAGGCTAATTATCTGGAGAAGCACATGATGCACTAAATGCATCCTCCAAAGCCCCACAAACTGGCAGTACAGCCAGGGGTTATGGGCAATCTTGATTCAAGAGATCATAACACCTTTTCTGTGCTTTGGAAATCTCTCTTTACACCAACTTAAAAAAAATATTTCATTTTCTTAAGTGTCTGAAAATTAAATTTCAACAAGAAAGTCAGAAGATGTATTCTATTCGGAAAGATTAATATGGGACGGAAGAAAATATTGAGGGGTAATCCAAACTTTCCTCATCAAAATCAGAAAGCACCTCCTCTTTAGAGGATGCAGGGACCTCTTCCTCTTTGAATGAGGAGGAACTGGAGTAGGAGACCCTAGGCAAAGTTGGACCACTCCTTCTGTAAACCATTCAAACAGGTTGGAGTTGAAGGCGTAGAAAGTGCTCAGATTTTTGAGACTTCGGCATCCTGGCCTCCACGAGTGAACCTGCTACCTCTTATCTTAACAGTTAAACTCTTTCCTCTCCTTCATTCACACTGCAAAATGGTTCTCTTTTCAGCAGATGCCTAATGTATGCTGTGATTGCACATGCTGGAATCCTGGTCATTAGCAGCATCCCACAGAGCAAAGGATGCCAGGAAGATCATACTGCTGTTCCAAGGGCTCCGAGACTACCAAGACTGGTAACACCTGAAGACTGGTTTAAGAAGGTGGACAACTGCATCCCTTCTAAATTTTAAACAATTTTCCTTTCTTACTGAAGAGGACATCTGATGAAGACTGATCAGTAGCCACAGGAGCTTACACCATGAACTTCAGATACCGATCCTCTAGGAAAAGTCGAAGGCTATTAAGCCTGCTAGAAATTGTTTTCAGGGTGAACAATAAATTTCACAAGACCATGTGTTGTCACTTTCAAACCAGAAAATGCAGGTCATGTGAGAGCCCTTGAACACAGTCTGCTGACCACACATGCATTTGCTCTTTCTAACAGACAAAAGACTGAATTAAACTGGATACATCCTGATGCATCTACCCTTTCACTACCCTCTATACCCAAGTCATCCCTAGGCCGCCTCCTATCTCAAAAACATCCTCTTCTTGATCCAAATTTTTTTCTCTACTTTAGTTTCTCAAAAATGTCTCTCTCTATAAATTTTCTCTTCTTGATCCAATTTTTTTTCTCAAAAATGTGTCTCTAAATTTCATCATAGCTTTTTGGTTACTGAATTACATAATTCAAAATAAGCTTTTCTTTTATGGACAACTTAAAATGTTTTGTTTCTTTATTATTGTAAACATTGTCGTTTTGAATTTCAAAATATATTTTTGTAAATACTGAATCATGGAGCTTTTCTCCCCAAGCCTCCATTGAAAATGTGTTCTTCTAGGCCCAATGGACTTTCCCGGTTAAACTGCAAATAAATAACTTTTCAGTGAACGAAAGGAAGGTCCCCCAGCGTCTACTTACAAAATCCTAACCAACCACTTTTACGGAAGATGTTAAGACAAGGCAAGACTGAATCTTACCACTGAAGCAGTGTTCTAAAATTTGGGGTCCATGCATCATATCTGTACCATCACAGCCTCATGCTTCAAATGGATATATGGTGATCCATGACATGCCGGAATCAGCAAGAACTCACTTAAAAGAAATACACAGGTAATGAAATACATCTAATTCTAATCTGAACTCGCATATTTGATTGACATTTGATTACTGTGAAAGTCAGACTGGGCAGAAGCACATTTTCAGCGGAGGCCCAGGGACAGACCTCCAAATAGTTAAAAACATTTTAAGAACATTCTTATAATCTTCAAAAATACAACAGGAATATCTGCAGTTTAATTATAACAGATTATACATATTAAAATATTGGTTAAGAATCAATACAATCAAGACAATCATTTACTTTAGAAATTTAGGATTTCTCTACAAACTATCTAAAATGTAAAAGGTACTCTAATACAAATAGGAAAGTACAGTTTTGTACCTACCATAAATGTAGATGTTAGAGTGTTCACACTGCTGCAGTCATTACACTTGGGTTATCCTGCCGTCAGGCGGTCCCGCAGTCGGCCAGAGTTCCAAAGTCTTGGTCTGGCGGCGGTTGCTGTTGCTTCTTCCCTGATGTCAGTGCGCTAGAGGTATACAAGATGCATCGGATGCCATTTTCTTGCCCCAGATGTCAGGTGCCCCCACGTAGGTAGGCAATACATACTGCTAATAAAACATGCATAAAAAATAAAAACAATACCTTCAGTTACAAGCAAATACACCACAAAGGTAGTATAGGATAGAAAGGTATAGATAAGTCCAGCTAGGACAGAGGGGATGGAGGCAGGGGTAACCTGGACTGCAGCAGTGTGAACACTTGAACATCTACATTTATGGTAGGTACAAAACTGTACTATGTTCATAGTGTTACACTGCTGCAGTCATTACACTTGGGTAGAATCCCAAAGCTAAGGTTGTGTGGCTGGTCTATAAAGAGTTAGGATTGGCTATGAGGCCCTGCAGAACTGCAGTGGCAAATCCTGCTCTGGATTTAGTGTAAAAAGGCAAGTGGTAATACTTGGTAAAGGTGTGCACTGAACTCCAAGTTGCAGCCTCCAAAATTTCCTTGGTTGGTACTCCTCTGAGAAAGGCTGTTGAAGTGGCTGTTGCTCTGGTAGAATGTGGCCTAATGTTATTAGGGACTGATTTTCCATGCTGTGTGTAGCAGTAACGAATACAGTGTCCTATCCATTTGGAAACAGTCTGCTTTGAGATAGCCTTGCCCTGTGATCCTGTGATCCTGTAACATATGCTACAAACAGTTGCTCAGTTTTCCGGAAAGCTTTTGTTTTGTCCAAGTAGAAGCATAGCTGCCTGTGTATGTCCAAAGAGTGCAGAAGTTTCAACTCCCTTTATTCTGGGGGTTTGGATAAAAAGTTGGCAAATTAATGGTTTGGTTAAGAGCCACACTAGATACCACCTTTGGCATAAAGGTAGGGTTTGTCCGTAAAGAAACCCTGTCCTGATGAAATATTATAAAAGGTTCTACTGCCATTAATGCCTGTAGCTCTGAGACTCTTCGTGCTGAAATTACTGCCAGGAGCAGAGCTGTTTTCCATGATAAAAATTTTAGATCGGCTGTATTGGCTGGCTCAAAAGGTGGCAAGGTCAGTTTTTCCAAAACAAAATTGAGGTCCCAAGTTGGTGTTGGTGCTCTCCGGGGCGGTCTTATGTTTTTAGCCTCTCTGAGGTACTGCTTTAGCAAGGGATGAGAGAAATAAAGGAGGATCCGTGTTGTAATGTGCTGAAATGGCAGAGGCGTGGATCTTAATTGATGAGAAGGATAGGCCTTTGTCCAGCATCTCAGTTAACTATTGTAAAATCTGAGGAATGTTTGGGACAAGAGGGTCAAGGCTTTGAGCCTGGTTCCAGGCACAGAATCTATTAAATTTTTCTGAGTAAGATTTCCTGGTGCTAGGCCTCCAAAATTACATCCATAACAGCTTTAGACAGAGGTGTTGCCTGTTTGACTAATGAATCTGCCATGCAGCCAGGTTTTGGTTTTGAGCTGACCATGCAGGATCTGACTGTTTTGTTGAGTCAGAAGGTGTTAAATTTGAGGCAAAATCCATGGTGGGCCTTGAGCTAAGTTCTTTAAGATTGGGTACCAGTGCTGGCGTGGCCAGTCTGGGGCAATCAGGATCATCTGTGTTTTTTCTTCTCTGGCTTTTAGGAGTACCTTTGAAAGGAGAGGCAGTGGTGGAAGGCAAACTTTTAGGCTTTTCCAGCTGAACGAAAGAGCATCCATTTTCCATGCTTGTGTGTGGCAAGTCCTTGTGCAGAATTTTTGTAGTTGGCAATTCAGTAGGGAGGCAAAAAGATCTATGTCTGGGCACCCCCATGCTGAAGATTTGCGGTACCACCTTTAACATTCCTATAAGAAAAGTGCAGTCCGGGTCTGAACTGTCTGCAAACAGCTACAGTTAACTTTGAGTATGTGTCTGTTTGAGCCAATCTTCATTTTCCCCTGGAGAGCACTGTGCTTTGGCTGTAAGCAGCCCCCCCACCACCACACACATCTTCCACTTTCTCTTATTCCCTTCTGTTAGCAAATAGTATCCATAACTGATCAATACTGTGTGTTTGTTTATTTAAACTATACCACAGTAGCCTACTGATACAAGGTTATCCTGGTTTTCCACCTGAGAAATTAAGACAAGACTTACAGTTTCAGAGAAGTCCTTGGTCAATTGTGATTGTTCTTAACACATACTTGTCTTGGTTTGGCTCATTAGCAGCAGTACAAAGAACTGCCTGCTCACACCCTTGTTCTCCCCTCCCCCTTCCCTGTTTATTACCTTAAGACAATCCCAGAGTTAATAAATATTACCTGTGGCAGGCACCATTTGTAAAACTACAATCCACTCTGCTACAGGCCCCATGAAGGCTCAGTGTCTCTCCAGTAAGTGTTTTACAACTGTAAATGCCTATTTATGTTGAATTGTATTAGACATTTTATAACTGTATATGTTTATGTTGAATTGTGTTAGACATCTAATATGTTTTATGCTTTATTATTGATGTTACTATGGCATGCACCAAGTTGTTACTAGTATAATAGTATGTATGGTCTATTTGCATAGCTGCACCTTGTTCACTAATGTTATTCATGTAATAGTGTTGTGTGTAGACAGCTCATACTAGTGTCTAAATTATTTCTATAAGTTTGTGCTGTTACTGGTGGACAGAATCACATTAGAGAACCATGACAGATTGCTGCTCGCTATATTTTTATCTGTGGCTGCATAACTGTCTGGTTTTTGTTTTCTAATGTTCTTCCAATTGGCTCAGTATCTGCATATACTAAGTAGCGGTTCAGGACATTGCATGTGGTAGCTATTTGCTCAGTGTGTTTTTTATAATCTTTATAATATATATTTACCATCTCAAAAGTGCTTACTCCTCTCTGTACTCTTCTTTTCTAGACCTAACACCACTCCTAAGTATTCAACTCCGGTACCACCTTTAACATTCTTATAAGAAAAAAGCAGTCCGGGTCTGAACTGTCTGCAAACAGCTACAGTTAACTTTGAGTATGTGTCTGTTTGAGCCAATCTTCATTTTCCCCTGGAGAGCACTGTGCTTTGGCTGTAAGCAGCCCCCCCACCACCACCACCACACACACATCTTCCACTTTCTCTTATTCCCTTCTGTTAGCAAATAGTATCCATAACTGATCAATACAGTGTGTTTATTTAAATGATACCACAGTAGCCTACTGATACAAGGTTATCCTGGTTTTCCACATGAGAAATTAAGACAAGACTTAGTTTCAGAGCAGTCCTTGGTCAGTTGTGATTGTTCTTAACACATACTTGTCTTGCTTTGTGTTAGGTTCCTGTATGAGGGGCTGGAAACAAACAGGGTCTCTACCCGCTTAGCTCCCCGCCCTGCCCCCTATTTCCTCCCGCCCCCAGTGGTCCCACCTTTATTGCACTCAAACCCCTCCCATCTTTCCAATAGCCAACCACAGCGCTAACCCAACACTATCTCCTCCATATTCCCTCTACTATCACACCTCAACTGACATGTACAAGCATACCTTTCCTTTGCTCACTGCATGCACTCTCCTTGCACATCTTGCATCCTACCAAAGCTCCATCATTCCCCCACTCAACCACTACCACTGTACTACTACTCACACCACCACTCATGTCTCACCCTCACTCTGCTCCTCTCCCACCAGCTCAAGAACCATCCCTATGCACCCCCACATATTCTACCAACTATATTACTCAAACGTAAAGCATCCCTACAACTTAACATAGTAACCCTCCCACCATACCTATTACCCACAGAGAACAATCATAAAATTTCCCTTATAAACAAACACATTCAAAAACTGAGAAAACTAATAATCTCATGCATATCAAAACTAGCCCTAAGTGGAGACATCCACCCCAACCCTGGCCCTACCATCTCCAACCCCAACCCTGGCCCTACCATCTCCAACCCCAATCCTCATAATCAGACTAGAAATCACAACTTCTCCCATATTACAGCCAATAGAAAGCCAAGTGACTTCCTTCTACTAAGCCTAAATATTAGAAGTATATCCAACAAAGTCCATGAACTCCATGCCACCATAGACTTATACTCCCCAGATATAGTCGTCCTGACAGAAACCTGGCTAAAACCTCACATTACCAGTGTGCAAATACTCCCTACAGGTTACGGCATACTAAGAGCAGACCGGCTAAACAAAAAAGGAGGTGGTGTAGCTATAATATTTAAACAACATCTAAACATCCAGATCTTAAAACCATCAGCTCCACAAATAGGCAATGAAGAAATAATATATACCAACCTCAAAATTAACCAAAACAAAACCATCAACATAATTGGATGTTACTTCCCACCTGGCCAAAACATCCCTCCACTAGAAAACCTCCTCAGCTGGTCTACCCACCATCTACCCCAAGAAACTATCATCTTAGGTGATTTCAATATTGACTGGCAATCCTGTTCTGGCAACAATCCAACCCATCATGTACACCTTCATGGCTTCACCCAACTAGTCCAGTCACCAACAAGGATAAATAAAAACTCCAGCAAGCACTCTACCCTGGACTGGATACTAGTCAGTAAGAACCCCCAGTCATATATAACAGGCTGCTTATCAGATAGCCTCAGTGATCACTCCTCAACATTCCTACTCAAAAAATACCTGTACCAAGCTAAACCTGTCATCTATCGTCAAATACGTAAAAAAATAAACTTTAACCCACTCACATTCATCTTATCCCTCAAAGAATGTAACTGGCATGCTCTAAAGTACCTCAGTCTAGATGACGCAGTTGAATCTTTTAATACTACCTTCCTGAACATCCTTAATTACCATGCCCCCATAAGATTTTCCAGAACCAAAGCACAACCCTCCCCATGGCTATAGAAAACCACTAAGTCAGAAATGAAAAACAGGGATAAAGCCTGGGAGCACTGGCGCAAAACCAAAACCCCCGCAGCTAGACAGAAATTCCTAGAACTACACAACAGAGTCAAAAAGCTAATAAAACTGGACAAATTCCAATACTACCAGTCTGCCCTAGACTCCTCACAACACAGCCCCAAACAATACTGGTCCTCCATAAACTCCATCCTCCACCCAGGTAAAGTCAGAGCCCCTCCCCCTAACATCCCTCACTCCTCAGATAATATTGCTACCTCATTCAACACACACTTCACCCAAACCATACTATCACTAGCTAAACACAACCCCCCTTCCCTCCAACCCACACCTTCAACTAGTAATCTCCCCACTGCCTTCTCTTTTTCTCCTGTACCTACCTCCAACATAAAAAAACTCTTAACTAAACTTAAACCCACCAAATTAGCAGCAGACAACCTCCTAAGTGAATACCTACAAATCGCAGCTGATGCTCTGGCCTACCCAGTATCCATCTTGATTAACCGATCTCCGTCAGAAAGTTACGTTCCTACATTGTGGAAAGTCTCACATATAATTCCCCTCCACAAAGGCGGACCCTCTGCAGAACTAACCAATTACCGCCCCATAGCTATTCTCTCTCCACTCTCCAAAATACTAGAGAGATGCATACACTCTCAGGTCTCACACTACCTCCTTACTAACAACCTCCTTTCCAGTACTCAGAATGGTTTCCGACCAAACCATAGCACCACCACTGCCTTACTCTCCTTTACAAACACTATCCTTCAGCATAAAAACAATGGCTATCTCTCCTCTGCTACTTTCCTAGACCTATCTAAAGCATTTGACATGGTCCCACACAAACAACTTATCTCTGTCCTCAATAACCTATCCTTCTCACAATCCATCACCAACTGGTTTCAGAGTTACCTGTCTGACCGCCAACAATCCGTTGTATGGCAGAATGACATATCTCCCCAACTACCTGTCTCCATAGGGGTTCCCCAAGGTTCCATCCTTGGACCCCTACTTTTCTCTGTTTACACCAATAATCTAGCCTCTGCCACCAAACATGGCACACTCATCCAATACGCAGATGACTCTACCATCATCTGCTCAGCCCAGTCCCTACCCAAACTGCAAAAAGTCACACAGGAAGCCTTTTCCTCTGTTGAAACATGGTTATCCGATGCCCAATTAATACTCAACCCAAACAAAACTAAACTACTCATCTTCCAACCCACCAAACATACTCAAAACAACTCTCACTTTAACATCACAGCAAAAGACAACACCACTATATACCCAACTGAACACACCAAATTGCTAGGAGTGGAAATAGACAATAAACTAAAATTTGACATTCACATATCCATGACCATAAAAAAGTCCACAAAAAACTAGGAGCATTATACAAAAATAAACAATTTCTCACCAAAGCAGCAAAGATTTCAATAGCAAATTCCCACCTTATCTCCACCCTACTTTATGCCTCTCCAGTATATACCAACCTAAGGCAATGTGATCTAAACAAGCTAGAGACCTGCTACAACAAAATCGCAAAATTCGCCACAGGGGCATCCTACCGTAGTCACCACTGTCTCTCACTTGCTGAACTGGGCTGGCTTGAACTCCCTCACCTCCTTCAGTGGTATCAACTCTCACTCGCCCACAAACTAGTAAACCATCCACTAAATGTCCCATCCCTCCAGAATCTACTCCAACCCTATCGCACCACCAGACCACTAAGATCCAACAACAAAAATCACTTGCAGATCATTAAAGCCAATAACTCTGCTGGTGAAGCACTATTCTCTTGCGCCATAGCCAAATTATGGAACTCACTCCCACCCACAATTACCTCCGTACCATCATGCACCAACTTCAAAACTTTATTAAAAGTGCAACTAAAAACATGCTGGCTATGCCCTTGCAACTCCCACTCTAATATCATCCACCCCATCCAACTACTACCTTTCTTTCACCTCCACTAACTACCTTGATGATAGCAAGCTCAGATACTCATAAGCCTAGTACTTATTATACAGCAGGAACTTCTCATTGTTACATTTGTTAATGCCTGTTATGTACTTCACAGATAAAGATTCTAGTTGTCTACTGATGTACTATGTTCCTCATCTGTAAATATGCTGTAAGTAATTTCTATGTTAAATTGTTAATCACTACGTAATCCAATGTAAGTACTGTCTGTTTATTTTACTGTGGAGCTTTTCTCCCCAGGCCTCCGCTGAAAATGGACCCACGTCCAGTCGGACACTCCCAGTCAACAAATTTAAATAAATAAATAAATGAAATAAATAAATAAATAAGATTTGTGGATACAATTTCCATTCGTGAGGGTCCATGATATTTCTGCTTAGATAGTCTGCCAGAGTATTTTTCTTTCCTGACAGGAATTGTGCTTGCAGATGAATAAGTTAGTGCTGTGTTCCACAAGGTCATGGCTTGCCTGCATAGGGGATAAGAATGAGTGCCCCCTTGCTTGTTTATGTACCACATTACTGTGGTGTTGTCTGTCTTTAATAATTGTCCTGGATGCAGAGGGTCCTTGAAAGCTGTTAGGGCATTTTGAACAGCCAACATCTCTTTTTGATTGATGTGAAGATGCATTTGGTCTGTGGTCCACCTGACCTGAATACATTTTCCTGCCATGTGTGCTCCCCAGTCTGCCTGGCTGTGGGTAGAGTGAAAGGCTGATCCTTGTTGAGGTGACATGCCTGTGCCCACCATTGTAACTCCTGTTGTAGGCAGGGAATTATTGGTATTACTGCTTCTAAACTGTGAGAGTGTTGAGTACAAACACTTTTTAGGTACCATTGTAATTTCCTCATATGCAGTCTGGCATATGGAATTAGTAGTAGGCAGGATGCCATGAATCCCAGGGCCTGCAGAATTTTTCTTGCAGAGAGATGGGACTTTTTTGCCAGCAACTGAAAATATTGAGTCAGTTGTCCTTGTTTGTCTGGTGCGAGATAAGCCATCTGGGCTGTTGTATTTAAGCTGGCGCCCAGGAATATTATCTGTTGTGAGGGCACTAGTTTTGACTTCTTTTCGTTTACTGTGTACCCTAGAGAAATTAGCAACCTTTTTACAAACGCCAGATGCTTTAGAAGAATGTCCTTTCTCTGCTTGAATGAGGCAGTTGTCTAGGTATGGATATATTGGAATTCTTTTTTGTCTGCAAAATGCAATTACCGGTGCCAGGCACTCTGTAAAGACCCTGGGCGCAATAGATAAGCCAAAGGGCAGTTCAGAGAATTGGTAGTGAATTGTACCAGCTTTGAATCTGAGGTATCTTCTGCAATCTTGTCTGATAGGGACATGCAGGTATGCCTCTGAGGTCCAAAGTAACAAGCCAAGCCTTCTTGCCCAGCATGGGAAGAAGCTGCTGTAGTGTCAACATTTTGAATTTCGGAACATCCAGGTAAGTATTTAGAGTTGAAAGGTCTAGTATGGGTCTTCAGGCTTTGTCCTTTCTGGGGACCCGGAAAATTCTTGAGTAAAATCCTTGTCCTTGTTCCTGCTGTGGTACTTTTTGAATAGCTCGCATGTCCATGAGGGCTGAAATTTGTTTTTGAGCCTCTGCCCATTGATTTTGTGGCAGGTTTGGCATTCCTTTTAGCCTTGGTAAAGTGTGAAAGTGGAACCTGTAACCTTGAGACACAATATTCAGAACCCATTTGTCTTGGGTGATTGTTTGTCAATTTTGAGAAAAAAGTGCTAGTTTCCCCCCTAAGGGGGCTGCCAAAAGGTAAGTGCTTGGCATACGAAGGGGGAAGTCATTGGGACCGTTTCATGTAAGGTTGAGACTTGTCCTCACCTCCTTTTGGGGTTGAGGTACCCCACTGTCGTTGTCTGCTGGAGCCTTGGGGTTGAGATCTGCCTGCTGGGCGTCTGTATCTGCCTCTCTGTGGCCTGTCTGACACTGGAAAGGACCAATTCTTTGTAGGCCAATTTCTGCTAAATCGAGGTGGCTGTACCTGTAAGAAATCTTTGACGGTTTGCATAGATTTAGCTTTATCCTCCATTTTCTTTAACACCTCTTCTGCCTTAACACCAAACAAGGTATCATGCTGTAAAGGAGCATCCAATAGTTTTGCCTTAACATGATCAGGTAAACTCTGTTCTTTTAACCAAGCATGTCTTCGAATCACAGAACCTGTAACTGCGGCTCTGCAAGAGGCCTCTAAAGAATCAAAACCACATTGCAGAGTATGTTTTCCCACCTGTTCAACTGCATGCAATAAATCCTGCATTTCTTTATAGTCAGGAGCTTCTGAGCTTGTAAGCATTTTCTGTTTTAACTGAGCCATTAAATATTGTTGGTACTTAAGCATGTGAAACTGGCAATTTAAAGCCCTTACTGCTAAAGTTGCAGAAGTGTAAACTTTCTTCCTCCATCTATCCAATGCTCTAGAATCTCCGTCAGAGGGGACAGGATTTTTTGCAGTGGAAGCCTTAACCCCTTTGGGACCCTGGGAAATGGTTTCTGGGTCAGCAGAAGGGTTAAGAAACTTGAGAGTCAGGGACTCTATAATACCTATCTGGCTTGGCTGGCGCAGTGGGCAAGGAATCAGGAGATGAGCTGGATTCAGAGAACACATCATCCACAATATCTAACACAGGCAAGGGGAATAGCAAGGGGCCTGTGCCGAAGCAATATAAGGAAGTCCCAGAGTCTTTTCTTGGATTCTGAATAATCCTGACTTTCCCAATGGAAATGCTCCCTCATGGTATGTAAAGTTTCCCCAAAAGAGTAATCCTCAGGAGGAGAGGCTGAAGGGATAGATTCTTCAGCATCAGAGTCCTCATAGGGGAGTAGAGAGTATCCCTGGTCTGAAGAGGGAAACCTGATCAGAGGAATCATAGTCTGTATCCTGCCTAGGCCTTTTCTCAGGAGGGGAATGGGAACCCCTGATTAAAGTAATGAGGTCTTCGGCCATTTTGAGCATCTGTTTCTTAGGCATGGAGGACTGTCCAGGAGAATGCTGTAATTGCTTCTTTGTCTTTAATGGTGTTTTTGTCTTGGCTGTTGCTTTAATGGTAAGTTGTGATGGTCTGAAAACACCCTCAGAGGCCGATGCCTGCTCAGCGGCTCTGGACCCATCTGAGGGATTAGTTTCCGTAGGCCCAATACCTTGAGTTTCCAGAGGCCTAGTTGTCTCCACATGGTTGTCGGAAGTGGCCTGTGGCTCTGAGGCAGCGGGTGTCAGGGGCTGCAAAAGCACCTCACTGAGAACCAGCAAATGGCCTAGAAGAGGCTCTGTTGTTGGTTTTGGACCTTGGATGCCTGTCTTTATCCTTGTCTTTGCATTTTTTATGAATTTCAGTCGTCGGTTGTTCCGATGCCATTGCCATTGTATCATTGAACCCTCGACCAAAGTAGTGCAAAGCAAAATCAAAATGTTGTTTTATAGTGCGTTTGTTAAATCTAGCACAAAACCGACAACTAGTGACATCGTGATCAGGGCCTAGGCATGGAATACAGTAAGAGTGGAAGTTTTTATGAGGTATTTGCTTCCCACAAGAAATAAAATTAACTTTTTCTAACATCGGTCTGAGGCAAGAAAAAAGTTTCCCCAACGGGGTACTTAGCTTTATTGAAGACTTCGGATCTGAAATTCGACTTTGAAAATCTCAGGAGTTGGCCGACCGGCACTTGCGAACTGCTTTTGCTTCAGGCACCGCGTGGCAAGAAAGACTGAAGAAAATGACGTTGGATGCATCTTATATACCTCTGGCGCACTGTCAGGGAAGAAGTGACAGCAACTGATGCCGGACCAAGACTTTGGAACTCTGGCCGATTGCGGGACCGCCTGACGGCAGGATAACCCAAGTGTAATGACTGCAGCAGTGTAACACGATGAACATCTGCAATATCAAGTGAGGGAAAAACAGACTTCTGGCTTACTGAGGAAGTCAGGTAAGAGAATTAGACAGCAGTAAGGAAGGAAGTGATTAAGGGATAGTTAGGAGGTATAAGGAATGAAAAGGTACTTGTTCACACTTGGGGATATAGTTTATCCTGGTTTAGAATAACAGAGCCAAATTTTAGCTAGGAAGCCTTTCAGAGTGGTTTTGAAAGATGGGAAGGAGTGTATAAACCTACCAGATACAGGTAAGGAGTTTCAGGCTTTAGCAACCTTTCATGAATACAGACAATGCTCAGCAGATTTACTAGGTTTGTAGACGGGAGTTTTTGGTCACTGGATCACAATGACTGACTGGGAACATAGTTGTGTAGAATGTTTTTTCACTGCTGGAAAGGCAGACGGATGCTGGATAACTTTGTAGCTGGTAAGGAGTTGTGTACATGTTAGTTGATGTGGCAGTTCTAACTAATAGAGACTTTTCAGTACTATACAGTTGTGGGTTCTGAAAGGGGCAATAGCTACAAATTTAGCAACTTTGTTATAGCACTGTTCAAGTTTTAATTTTTAAGCCTTGAGGTTAGTAAGGATGGGAGCACAATAAAGAAGTGTGGAGAGGAGATATGTAGTGGCAAGTGTTTTAGTTACATCAGTGAGAGGTTTGGGCTCTGAAAAGCATCCCTAGTTTTTGATGACTTTTCCTTATGCAACTTTTTTTATAAGCAAGTTGAATGTAAGATTATCATCCACTACCACCCCTAATAGTTTGCTATGAGAAGTGACTTCAATGGCTTATTATCAAGTATGACTTTACATTTTGTTTTTCATCAGAGAGGGATTTAGAGAAAAAAACAGTAGTTTGGTCTTTTTTGGGTTATGAGTTACAAAGCCATATTTCAGTGGTTGTTGAAGCTTCCTGAGTAATTTTTTGGAGGTGTACCCAGGACCCATGCTCGCATTTTGGGGCACAAGCAAGTTTCATGTTGGGGGCCCTACCCAGGAGAATATAAAGTGTGACCCCATTGCTGTCATGCCCCTCTCCCTGTCAAGCTCACTCAGTAGTGTTACTATATTCAGACCATTAAACAATTTAAGTACCAGGGTACACACAAACACAGGCACTTCGTACCAATGTTACATTATGATAAGTCCCTGTACCACATCAAAGTAGCCAGTCCCACAGAGATACACAAAGACATTGTGCAACATTCTCACAGCCCCTACCAAACTCCTAACCTCTCAGCATAATTCAAAAGCCAAAAAAACACAGACCAAAGGTCATCAGGGATAGTTACAAACTTGGCTATGAGAAACATAGAAAGATATTAGAACAGGGTTTTTATTAACATTCATTAAATCAGTACATCCTGCAGAATCCTCACAGCTCCCCCCAGTGTCTCAGCACAATTCAAGATAAGATAAACAAAATAAATAAAAGGAGGACTTAACAGAGTTTTAAAACAAGGTACTTATGAACTAAAATATGGCAGAATAAACAGATCCATCTTAAGAACCTCAGTCAGCCAGATGAGCTGGTTCAAATCGAGCAAGTGTTAGCTTCTCCAACACAAAATTCATGTCCCAAGGAGGAGTCACTTTTTTTGGAGGTCTCTTATGCAAAACCCCTTTAAAAATATGTTGACATGGGAATGCCTTGAAAAAAGTGATCCATGGGCAGACATGCTGAAAATAGCAAACAAATGAACCTTGATAAAGGAGCAAGACAAGCAAATAGTAAAGCAACTCACACAAATATTGTAAAACAAGTGAAACACTACTCTGAATGGGTTCAGGTTATGTTTTTAGGACCAACAAGAAAACATTTTCCATTTGCTATACAAGATTTTCTAGTATAGGGCTTTCCTGCCCCCATTACTAATGCCTGCACATCCTCAGTAAACAAGTTCTTAAGTGCCCCTTTGCCAAGGGCCAATTCCAAAAGAAGGGATAAACACTGTTGTCTGTGCCAGAAGGCAGTCATCACAATAACCTTTGGGGATTCCTTCTGAATGTTCAGAATTACCCTGAATATCATAAAGTGCAGAAAAGCATACAGGAATATTCCTGTCAAAGGAATGGAAAAGGCATCTGTCTTCTAGGACTTCTTGCATTAAATCTTGGAGCAGAATTTTGCCAGCTGATTTTGCCTTCCCAGTGAACACAGGCCTACTTGAGGTACTGCCTACAGATGGTGAAGGTCTGCCCTTGTCCTGCCCAGCTCGCCTGCCACGCAATTTTGCTCTGACAGAACATAGGAAGTAGAGTGAGATTCTGCTGTAAAGCTATATTCCATAGCATGTAGTCTGCAAAGGAGTTAAGACCTGGTGCTCCCTTACTTTATGTACCACATCACTGTGGTATTGCCCGTAACAACTTGAAGTAGTGCTGGGGACCAAAATTAATTTACAGAGTTGAGTGCCTTGTTAAGTGTAAACTTCTTTACATTTATGTGGTTGTGTCTGTCTTTGTTGTCCTTTATATTTATGTGCTTGTGTTTGTTGCCCCAAATACCTTGCACTTTTGTTCCCCTAGCAAAGTGCAAGGCAACTGTGGTGACTGGCTGTTTGGAGCAGAAGGGGAGGGGGATAGACCTGGATTCAGGGTACATCATCTCCACCAAATGATTTCTCTTCTTACACATCTCAGAACTGGAATCTGAAAAAGATAAGATGTTGGTGCTGGAACCAAGGAGACTTCAGATAACACTCTTTCTCGTGTAGAGTCTTGAAAGGGGTATCATGAAAATCATAGATGCCATGAGATGCAGAATCCAGAGGTACTTAACTCACTTGCCCATTAAGGGGACCCCAAGAGTCAGACACATTGCTAACCCCCAGTCCATAATGACTGTGTGTGTAAAACTAGAGAGATCAGGTGTAAAATCCTGGAATAGATCTAAATGTAGATATTTGTTCCTGTGGAAGAAAAGCTCTCTGTACCAAGATTCTCTTGGAATCCCAGCCTGGGATATGAGATCTTTCACCAAACAGATTCCGGACACTGAAGGAGTTTGCATAGATAAGCAGGACATCTAAATATGGAAAAATGTGGATACCATGTAGCCTGCAATGTTTTGTAACTGGAGCCATGTAGCCTGCAATGTTTTGTAACTGGAGCTAGACACAACACTCTTGGGCAGTGGATAACCCAAAGGCTAAGGCAGACAATGGAAATTGTGATGTAAATACATAAAACCTTAAGAAACATCTTAAGTCTTAATGGCTAGGATTGTTATAAGCATCCTTTAAATAGTACAGTTGTGTACACTTACCATAAATGTAGATGTTCAATTGTATTCACTGTTGCAGTCATCACATTTGGGCGATCCCTGCCGGGGTAGCCCTCGGCCTGCCAGAATACCATAGGCTTAGTATTTCTGCATTGGTTGCTGTTGGTTCAGGACTGACATCAGGTTGTCAGTAGTATAAAGTAAGGCAGCCAATGCCATTACATCAGTTTTTCTTGCCCTAACCTGTCAGGAGTCAGGTTCTGATGGAACCACCAGTAGAAAGTAAATACCAATATGTCCCTTGTAAGGAAAGAGAAGAAAAAAGGGGGATGGAGGGAGGGAAACCAGGACTGCAACAGTGAATACACTCTAACATCTACATTTATGGTAAATGTACACAACTGTACTATGTTCTTCATGTTTCACTGCTGCAGTCATCACATTTGGGTTGATTCCCAAAGCTGAGGAAATGAGTGGAGGCAGTCAAGGAAACTAGGGGCTGGCTAGGATGCCATGCAAGACTGAAGAGGCAAACCCTGCCCTGGATTTGGAGAAGAGAAGCAGGTGATAATGTCTGGTAAAAGTGTGAACAGATGTCCAGGTGACTGCCTCCAGGATGTCCCTGGTGGGGATTCCTCTGAGGAAAGCTGCAGGGGTGGAGGCTGCTCTGCTGGAGTCAGTCCTGACCCCCGTGGGGGGAGGGTTTCCGTGTTTGTAGCAGAAATGGATGCAGTGTGCTATCCATTTGGAAACGGCTTGTTTGGAGATGGGTTTGCCTTCTGCGCCTGTAGCAAAGCTAACCAGCAACTGGTCAGACTTTCTGAAGGATTTAGTCCTGTCTAGATGGAATCTGAGCTGTCTGTGCACATCTAGAGAGTGCAGGATCCTTTTCCCCTTGTTCTAGGGATTAGGAAAAAAGGTGGGCAAATGAATGGATTGGTTGAGAGCCACACTGGACACCACATTGGGCATGAAGGATGCTAGTCATGAGGGATACCCTGTCAGCATGGAAGATGATGAAAGGATCCACAGCCATGAGTGCTTGCAGCTCAGAGACTCTTCATGCCGAAGTGATGGCCAGTAGGAAAGCTGTCTTCCCGGAGAGAAATTTTAGCTCTGCAGAAGAAGCTGGTTTGAAGGGGGGGGGGGGTGGCCAGGGTGAGCTTTTCCAACAAAGTTAAGGTCCCAAGCTGGGGTTGGTGCTCTTCTGGGTGGCCTCAAGTTGCTATACCCTCTTAGGAACTGTTTAATCATGGGGTGTGAGAAAAGGGGCAGCTCAGTGGGAAAATGAGTATGGATAGCAGAGGAATGAATTTTAATAGAGGAAAAAGAGAGGCCACTGTGTAGTAGGTCAGCTAAGTAATCCAGGATGAGAGGGAAGGAAGGCTGTGCCGTATTGGCTCCCTTAACCTGAATCCAGGTCAAGAACCTTTTCCATTTGTCAGCATAATATTTTCTAGTGCTAGGGCGTCTGGCCTCACGTACAACATCTAGAACCTATTTACTGAGGCTGGCAGATTGATTGGGGGGATAGGGAATAAGCCAACCTGCCAAACTAAGTGACTGCAATTGGGGATGCATGAATTCCCCTTCCCTCTGGGTCAGGAGGTTTGGAATCTGAGGAAAATGCCATGGTGGCAGTGGGGACAAGGTGCACAGCAAGGGGTACCAGTGCTGGCAAGGCCAGTCAGGAGCTATAAGAATTGTCCTTGGTTTTTCCTCCTTTACTTTGAGCAGTACCCTGGGGATGAGAGGTAGTGGAGGAAAGACATAGGCAGATAGACTGACCCAGGGGAGGTCCAGGGCATCCACTTTCCAAGCCAAGCCATGCAGTGATGTTCCCTGGTGCAGAATTTGCTGAGCTGATGGTTGGTGTGGGAGGCAAAGATGTCAACCTTCAAGGTGCCCCATTTCTGAGTTATTAGGGTGAAGGTTTTTCTGTTGAGCTACCACTCATGTGGGTCCAGAAAATTTCTGCTTAATTGGTCTGCCAGAGAGTTGGGAGAGCCTGGTAGGAATTGTGCTAACAGGTGGAGTTGCATGGCAGAGGCTGTGACAAAGGGTCATGGCCAGCCTACATACAGGGTAGGAGTCCCTCCCTGCTTGTTGATATACCACACTACAGTGGTTTTATCTGTTTTGATCAGGAGAGAAGAGGTTTGAAACCCATCATGGCAGGCTGGACAGCCATCATCTCATTTTCGTTGATGTGCAGAGGGATTTGCTTTGGGCTCCATTGGACCTGTATGCACCTGCCATCCAGGTGTGCACCCCAGGGCATAGTCTGATGAGTCTGTGGTGGGGGTCTGGACGGCGGAGGGTGGTGAGAAAGGTAGTCCCTTGTGGGAGCATGCTGTTGCCTACCAAAGAGAATCTTTTCTGAGGCAAGGAATGCTAGGTATAAGTCTCCAGGTCTTGAGAGTGTTGACACCAAAGGCTTTTTAGGGACCACTGAAGTTTCCTCATATGCAGTCTGGCATATGAAATGAGTAGTATGCAAGATGCCATGAACCCCAGAGCTTGCATGATCTTCCTTGCAGATAGCTGGGGTCTAGTGGCTAGTTGAGAGAAGTAGGCTGTCAGACAAATTTGCTTTTCTGGTGTAAGGAATACCATCTGGGATGCTGTGTCCATGCTTGCTCCAAGGAATATAATCCTTTGGGTGGGCACCTGTTTGGGTTTCTTTTCGTTGACTGTGCACCCTAGGGAGGTTAGTAGGGACTTTACAAAGGACAGGTGCTTGAGTAGCTTTTCCTGGCTGAGTGCCTGAATTAGGCAGTCGTCTACGTATGGGTAAAGCTGGATATTCCTTTGTCAGCAAAAGGCAATGGCTGGAGCCTGACATTTTGTGAAAACTCTGGGAGCAGTAGATAAGCCAAAGAGAAGCACAGAGAACTGAAAGTGCTAAGATCCTGCCCTGAAACCGAGATATTTCCTGCATGATTCCCCGATAGGAATGTGGAGGTAGGCCTCTTTTAGATCTAAGGTGGTTAGCCAAGCATCCTTGGACAGCATGGGTAGCAGCTGCTGGAGGGTGAGCATTTGAATTTTGGGATCACCAGGAAGGTGTTTAGAATGGATAGACTGAGGACAGGACATCAAGTGCCCTCTTTTCTGGGTACCAGGAAAGTCTGGAGTAGAAAACTTGCCCCCTCTGTTCTGCAGGAACATGCTCTACTGCCCTCAGAGAGAGCAGGGAAAGGACTTGTTTTTGTGCCACTGGTTTGGAGCTAGATCTGGGAACCCTTTTGGGGTAGGGAGTGGAAAGAGAATTTGTATCCTTGGGACGCTATGTTGAGAATCCAGCGGTCGTTGGTAATGGTGGCCCTGGTGCTTGCATGAAAGGAGAGTTTTTCTCCTAGGGTAAGTGAAGGTGGGCAAAGGGAGGGGGTGGGGGAGGTGAGCCATTGTGAGTTTTTACCATAAGGGGATGGTTTAGAACTACCTGGTTTTGAAGTGGAGGTAGTCCACTGCTTAGATTTCTGCATTCCCTGTGGCTGCTGTCTGGGGGGGTCTGGTTCCCCAGGGTCTGGGCTGGACTGGCTTAGTGGGAGCAGGAAAGGACCAGTACTTGGTGGGACAATGCCTGCTGAACCTGCGTGGCTGGACCTGTAAGAAATCCTTAACTGTCTGCATAGATTTGCTTTTTCTTCCATCTTTAAGACCTCTTCTGCCTTAGTGCCAAATAAGTTGTCTTTGTGCAAGGGGGCATCCAACAATTTAGATTTGACATGGTCTGGCGAGGGCTGTTCCTTAAGCCATGCATGCCTTCTAATGACAGATCCAGTGACTGCTGCCCTGCAAGAAGTGTCTAGGATGTCAAAACCACAGTGCAAGGTGTGTTTAGTTACTTGACTTACAGAATGCATCAACTCTTGTAACCCTTTAGATTCTGCACAAGCATGAAGACATTTTTTGCTTGAGAAGTTCTAAGGTATGTTGCTGAAATTTTAGCATATGGAACTGACAATTTAGTGCCCTGACAGAAAGAGTAGCTGAGATGTATACTTTTTTACCCCATCTGGCTAATGCTCAGGAATCCCTATCTGAGGGGGTGGGATTCTTAGCAGAGATTGCTTTAATCCCTTTAGGCCCTAGAGAAATTACCTCGGGGTCAGCAGTAGGATTTTTAAAAAGAAATTTGTGCGAGTCAGGGACTCTATATTACCTGTCTGTTTTTTTGGGTGCAGTAGGGAGGGTGTCAGGAGTCTAGCAAGATTCCAGGAAAACATCCTCCACAACATCCAGGACTGGGGGAATGGCCAAAGGTCTGTGCTGTGGAAGATCTAAGAATTCCCAGAGTCTCTTTTTAGACTGAGGGTAGTCCTGACTCTCCCAATGGAAATGCTTCCTTAAGGTATGAAGGGTTTCCCCAGAGGAAAAATCCTCTGGGGGAGAGGCAGAAGGGATGGAATCCTCTGCATCAGAATCCTCATAAGTAGAGAAAGGGGTTGCATGTCTTCATATTCAGATACATCAGAGTCATCTGACTCTTGTTAAGAAAAAAGTACAGGGGACAGATCTCTTCCTTTTGGAGGGCGTAGCTTGGCTTACCCTGATCAGCATAAGGTCTTCCGCCATTCTAGGCATTTCAGACTGAGGCAAGGAAGCAGGTGCCTCAGATTGGGCCATCTGTTTCTTGGTTGTGGTTTGTACCCTGGGCTCAAGTTCGAAAGAATGGTAGTCATGAAAGAAGATGTCTGTTTGTGTCGAGAATCGGTAGTGCAAAGGAATTCCTTGGAAGCCGGTGCCTGCTCAGTGGCTCTGGACCCATCCAAGGTACAGACCAACACAGGATCCTTAGTCGAATAAGAGTTTTGCGGCATACTGGACTCTGAAAGGGTCTTGGTAGCGGCCTGCGAATCCAGAGAAGCGGGCATCAGGAGCTGCAAAAGCGCCTCACTGAGGACCGGAGAACTGATGACTAGCTTAATGGAAGCATCATCAGTAGGTCTGGACCTGTGCGGTCTGTCTCTGTCTTTATCTTTACGTTTTTTTCAGAAGGTCTGGTGTTGGATGGCTTACTGAAGCCATATCGGAGTTCGATGACTGTAAGCGAAAATATCTAGCTACAATAAGGGCCTGACGACAGATAGTTCTGGCGTTGAACAAAGCACAGAAGCAACAGCGGGGGACATCGTGGTCTGGGCCTAAACAAGTGACGCAGTAAGAATGAAAGTTTTGGTGTGGTATTTGCTTTCCACAGGCGACACAATTGTTAACTTTTTCTGACATCGGTTAGTGCTAGAAAAAATGATCCCCAAAAGGGTACTTAACTTAAGAAGACTTCGGCTTCAATTCGGTAGACGAAACTCAGGTAGCAGCCGACTGGCACTCATGCAAACTGCTTCTGCTTCGGGATCCACGGCAAGAAAGACTGATGTAATGGTGCCAGCTACCTTACTTTATACTACTGATGACCTGATGTCAGTCCTGAAGCAATAGCAACTGATGCAGAAATACTAAGACTCTGGTATTCAGGCCGGCCGAGGGCTACCCTGGCAGGGATAACCCAAATGTGATGATTGCAACAGTGAAACAAGATCATCATCTAAGGTTACCAAAAAATCTAAAATGAGCCGAAGAGATAAGAGATTGTGTTTTGAAAGAATATTGAACCTGGCCACTATCACAAATTGGTTTATGAAAAAGGTCCATAAATAATCTTCGGCCATTTTTTGCATTGGACACATTCTTGAATGAAAACCTTTTCCCCCACTGGTAAAGAGAAATATTTCTACTACCCCTCCTGATAAAGCATGTGCTGCAGGACAGGAGAAACAGAGGAGTGTGGTCTAGAAATGTGGAATAATTCCCTGCAAAGAAGGCATCTCTTCCAAATGAGTTCAGTCTCCGAATCCATTTGTCTGAAACAACTTGTTGCCAAAGAGGGATATGGAAAATTTGACTTTCTGGAAGGGATAACAGACTGCCAGGGTGGGAGTTGGGGACAAGGCCCGTTACATACTTATTCAGACTTTTTTTTACTGACTGCCCTTTGTTTTGGGGGGGGGATTCCTGCTTTCTTTTAGGGAACCTCCCCAACATTGTTTAATGTCTGCTTATCAGCATATTGCTGGGACTATTTTTGTTTCTCAACAGTTGGACAAGGGAGGAAAATAACCTTTGGAAATTTTAGAGAGAGGAGATAAAAAATCTGAGAGACTCCCTGTATCTCCCTGCTTAACACTCATCACATTTATTATAACCTTTGCAGCAGTGGGACCAAAACATCTATCCAAAGGTGAAACTAAAAACTCATTTTTAAATCCTCTAGGAGGTTCTGAGAAAGAAGCCAGGCAAACCTCCTAAACACAGTACCGGTGGCAACCTCATGGATGATGTACCTACAGTCATAAACGCACTTTAAATGAGTAGTGACCTGAAAAATCAAAGAAACCAAACCACACAAAGATTTTTCCTTGCATGGAAGAACTACAGATAAAACATTCCTCATATTTTCAGTTCGTTACAATAAACTAACACGAGCCTGACAACTCAAAATTATAAAAATTAAAGTTGCATAAGTACACTTCCCCAAATTTAAATACTGTTTTACCGTGCTTATCAAAGGGGGGAAGGGTTAGAGCTAAAATGTTTGGTAGCAGCTGAATTAACTAAAGCTATAACTTGCTGGGTCATGTTTGGGAAGAGTGCATAAAAACTTAAATGACTGAGGAAATTTATACATTCTATTTGCCTTTTTGGGGGAGCAGACCAAGTATCAGGAAAATTGCAGATAGTGACACTTACCCCACAGCTGACAGAAGTGGAAAATGGGTAAATTCCTTCTGTAACACCGGATAGTATTTTCTGGGGGACTAAAACCTCAGTGTGCTCCCACTGAATACACTGGCACATTTTGGAAACAGTATAAAACAAACAAAATACCTCCCAAAAAACAATGTAAAATGTGAAATTCAGCAACCAGTCACAAGCAATAAGAAAGAAGAGCCGGGACACAAATCCTTTTAGTTTGTTTAATACACCAATATGAACTTCTTCAGAATTTAATTTCAACTTATTTTCTTGATGTTTTGCAAGTTAACCTTTTATGTCCCGCTAGCCACTGTTAAAAATATATACATTTACACAATTGCAATAGTTTACATACATTTCTGTTCTAAGCCAGCAGGGCATGCTGTGTTTACATTTTAGCTCATTACATAACATACAGTTCTGTATCAGTCACATCAATATTCACAAATGACAGAATTTACAAAATTCCAGATAGGGTGTCACACTGCCAGTACAGCTAATACAAAGCCTGAGAAGGAGAAAAATTTGCCTGAGTCAGGAAGGAGCAATGAAGATCACATAAACTTTGCATCTGATCACTTTTTGTGAAAGCTTGGGAATATGGGTAAAGGAGGATTAAAATACAGTAGGCTAGGCCGCCTTTGCTTGACCTGGGCATCTTGGGGACTGCCCCTCTCTGAGGGACCATGGCAAAGAATTTGCTGCTCTGTGTTAGATGGGGAAGCAAATAGATTGCAGCAAGGCTGGCCCCAACACTTGAAAATCTAGGTTCCCACTGGATTAAGACCACTCGAGGCATTACGAATGACCTGCTTTGCCTGTCTGCAAGAGACACCCAGGAATATACACTGCAACTAGAAAACTATGCAAAGTAATAACCTACTGCCAAACCTCCATTTCTTCCCTCCACAGTTGAGGGTATAGTTTCCTCTTAGTTGTTTGGTACATGAAGTAGCATAAATGATTGTTTGGATACAAATCACTCTTGGAAGATAGTAGTCCTGAAGTTCCTGCAACTCAGACTACCCATATGTCCTAGACAATGATTAAGTTTGGCCTCCTCTGGACTAAGCCTTGGAACATCCTCGCCTTATAACATCCACTGACAAGAACAAGTCATTATCTGTGGTCACTACTGCTGCCTGTGGTTTAGGGACAAATTTCCTCAAATGTATATAGAGAGAATCTAGCCAGTATTGTAAGTGTTGCTGTCAAAGACCGATTATGATAACTGGAGCTGACAGATGGCAAAACTGAGACTGTTCTGCTTTTAGGAGCCACTGCAGAATTCTCATGTAAAAACTAGCAAGCTGTACCATTAGAACAGATAAAGCTGGTAGGGAGAGGACTTTGAGGACCCGTGCAGCTGTGAAAGGTGGAAACATAGGGTGTCTGGAGAGCTTTCTTAACATTTGTATTCTGCCTGTAGGAACAAGCTATAGACAGTCAAGTCCAGATGACATCTGATGAATTAACTGTTTGTGTTGGTTTAAGAATCTATTTGACGGTCTATGGAAAAGTCCAAAGACAGAGCTGCAGCAAGTAATATCTGGCTTTTACTAATGACTTTATTGTTAAGATAGCTAGGAGCCGGTCATCTTGACAGCAAAAACACAATCCCATAAAGTTGCAAGTGAGCTGCTACAACTGGCATGCACTTGAAAACCCACTGTGTTGTGGTGAAACACAAAGCAGGACTCTGACCTGAAAATGACTGTCGCCCATGTGGAAGAAAAAAGCTTCTGAGATGCTTTGATTATTTTACTGTGGAGGTAGGTGCCCTGGAGATAGTACAGTTTAAATATCTTACACAAATAGAGGTCCTTCACTTCACTGCTGCAGTATTCCTTAAATAAGGGATCCCCTACCAAGGGTAGCTCAACGTCCGGCCAGTATATCAAAGCCTTGGGTTTTAAGGACATTGTATGTCACACATATGGTCCCTACCCATGGTCTAGGGCATAAAGATAATGTACAGATGTACCTATCTCAGAAGAGAAAAGCGCCAGGAGAAACAGTTGAAGGAGAAAAGGAGGTACATGTCCATCTAAAAAGAAAAAAAGCGAAGGACTAGAGAGAAAAGGGGAAGGAGGAAAACAGGAAGTGAATACTGCAACAGTGAAGGAAAGAACTTCTACTATTATGGTAAGCTTTTACACAACTGCACCATGTCCTTCCATATCACTGTTGCAGTATTCCTTACTAAAGAGAGTACAAAAGCTCAAGAGGAAACTTGGAATGAGGAAGGCCCAGCAGGATAGCTTTGGCAAAGACATCCAGCTTATAATGTTTAGTAAAAGTAAGGATAGAAGTCCAGGTAGCAGTCTTAAGGATTGAACTGGTATACAATCCTTTGAAAAATGCACAAGAGGAAGATACAGCCCTAGTAGAATGAGCCTTTACAGAAGAAGAAAGGCTTTTCCCATGAAAGATTAACAAAAAGAAATGGCCTTAAAAATCCATGAAGAAATGGTTTGTTTAGAAACAGTCAAACCTAGAAATCTAGGAAACAAATTTGCTCCTACTTGTGAAAGGCCTTAGTCTTATCCAAATAATATCCAAGTTGCCTATGTAAAACCAAGGTGAAGAACATTCTCAATGGCAGACTAGGGAGAGGGGAAAAAAAGTGGGCAAATTAATAGATTGATTAACAGACGATTCATTAACCACCTTGGGCATAAAAGGATTAGTACGAAGAGACACCCTGTCCCTAGGAAAAAACTAAAATATGAGGGACAGCCATAGACACCAGTCTAGATGAATTAAGGGCCAAAAGAATAATCTTTCATGTACAATGCTACAAGGAAGCTGAAGTGGCAGGCTGAAAGACAGCTCGGGTCAATTTTCAGGAACAAAATTAAGGTCCCAGGAAGGAGGGATAGGCTTCCTGGGAGGCCTAATATGAAGGAAGACTAAGAAATTGTTTGACCTCAAACCCAGAAGCCAAAGGAGGAGACAAAGGCAGAGGAGCAGAAATAGCTGACTGGTGTTCTTTAACTGAAAAGTATGTCAAACCCAGTATGCAGCAATTCACACAAAGAACTAAAGGAACTTCCACAGAAGGTGGATTCTGGTTACAAGGAAGACACCAAAAGTACAGTTGTGTACACTTACCATACAGGTAGATGTTAGAGTGTATTCACTGTTGCAGTAATCACATTTGGGTTATCTGCTTGCAGAAGCCCTCAGTCGGCCTGATTATCAAAGTCTTGGGTCCTGCGTCGGTTGCTTTCTCATCCTCCATGACGCCAGGTAGTCAGGGGGTATAAAGCATGCAGCCAACATCATTACATCAGTTTTTCTTGCCCCAGATGTCAGGTGCCCCCCTAATGGGAAGCAATTAAACATAAATAAATATATATATATATATATATATATATATATATATATATATATACACACACACACATATATATATATATATATATATATATATATATATATATATATATACATACATACACACACACACACACACAAAGGTATACCTCCAACAAAAAAACAAATACACCAAAAATCTTTTAAGCATAGTAAAGGAGAGCATAGGTATAGCCAAAAGAAGTCAGGGGGCTGGAGGAAGCTTTGTACTTAGCTTTGTAGAAGACTTCGGTTCTGGATTCGGAATGAAAATCTCAGGAGTCGGCCGACCAGCACTTGCGAACTGCTTCTGTTTCGGGCACCACGCAGCAAGAAAGACTGAAGAAAATGGCATCGGCTGCATCTTATATACCCCTGTCGCACTGACATCAGGGAGGAGGTGACAGCAACTGTCAGACCAAGACTTTGGAACTCAGGCCAACTGGGCAACTGCCTGACGGCAGGATAACGCAAGTGTAATTACTGCAGCAGTGTAACACGATGAACATCCAGGACTGCAACAGTGAATACACTCTAACATCTACAGTTATGCTAAGTGTACACAACTGTACTTTGTTCTTCATGTTTCACTGTTGCAGTCATCACATTTGGGTAGATTCCTAAAGCTAAGGATGGGAGGAGGAATGTAGATAGCATTAGGACCAGCTAGAAGGCCTTACAAGACTGCAGTGGCAAAGCCATCACTGGATTTAGAGAAAAATGGCAAATGGTAATGCTTGGTGAAAGTATGTACAGAACTCCAGGTAGCAACTTCTAGGATGTCCCTGGTAGGGACACCTCTGAGAAAGCCTGTAGAGGTAGATGCAGCCCTGGTTGAATAGGGTCTAACCCCCTGTGGGATTGGTTTTCCATGGTGCTTATAGCAGAAATTAATGCATCGGCCTATCCATTTAGAAATTGTTTGCTTTGAAATAGCCTTTCCCTCTGAGTAAATGCCACCAGCAGTTGTTCAGATTTCCTTTGAGGTTTAGTCCTGTCCAAGTAAAATCTAAGTTGTCTATGCATATCTAAGGAGTGCAGTATCCTTTCCCCTTTGTTCTGTGGATTAGAAAAGAAGGTTGGCAAATGAATGGACTGATTAAGAGCCACACTGGATACCACCTTGGGCATGAAGGAAGGATTGGTCCTGAGGGACAACCTGTTTGCATGAAAGATGATAAAAGCCTCCACTGCCATAATGGCCTGTAATTCAGATACCCTTCTTGCTGAAGTGATTGCTAAAAGGAAGGCTGTTTTCCAAGAAAGGAATTTAACTCTGCACTTGCAGCTGGCTCAAAAGGAGGAAGAGTGAGTTTTTCCAATATAAAGTTTAAGATCCCAGGCTGGAGTTAGGGCGCTCCGGGGTGGTCTTAAGTTTTTGGCCCCTCTGAGGAACTGCTTGAGCAGTGGATGAGAGAAGAGGGGTGATTCTGTGCTGTAATGTGCTGAAATGGCTGAGGCATGAATTTTGATGGAGGAAAAAGAAAGGCCCTTGTGAAGCATCTCAGTCAAGTATTGAAGAATCTGATGTAAACTGGGCGCTGCTGTGCCCATCCCTTGAGTTTGGTTGCAGGCACAGAATCTTTTCCATTTGTCAGCATAAGATTTTCTAGTACTAGGCCTCCTTGCCTCCAAAATGACATCAAACACTTGTTTACTGAGGGATGGTAACAGAGAGATTAGGTAATTAGCCAGGCTGCCAGGTTCATGGTTTGAAGCAGAGGGAGCACAATCTGGCTCTCCTGCTGTGACAGCAAGGTAGGGGTCGGAGGCAGGTATCATGGAGCCAGCAGTGACGCACTGCGCAAGAGTTGGTGTACCAGTGTTAGTGTGGCCAGTCTGGTGCAATCAGTATCATCCTTGGTTTGTCTTGTTTGATCTTTAGTAGTACTTTGGAGAGGAGAGGCAGAGGAGGAAAGGCATAAACTGATTGATTTTTCCAGCTGAAAGGCAGAGCAACCACTTTCCAAGCTTGTTTGTGGGGAGTCCTTGTGCAGAATTTGTCCAATTGGCAGTTCTGAGGGGAGGCAAACCGGTCTATATCTGGGCTCCCCCATTTATCAACATGTTGAAAGTCTTTGGTTCCAGTTTCCACTCGTGTGGGTCCATGAGATTTCTGCTTAGTTAGTCTACCAGTGTATTTAGTTTTCATGGCAGGAATTGAGCCTGTAGATGCACTTGGTAGCTCAAGGCTGTGTTCCACAGAGCCATGGCTAGTCTGCAGAGGGGGTAAGAATGGGTACTCCCCTGCTTGTTTATGTACCACATAACAGTGTTGGTCAGTCTTTACCATTAATTGCCCTGGAAGAATGTGGTTCTTGAAGGCTGTCAGAGCATTCTGTACAGCTAACATTCCTTTTTGATTGATATGCAGGTGCATTTGACTTGGGTTCTATTTGCCCTGAATGCACTTCCCTGCCAGGTGAGCCCCCCATGCATAGTCCGATGCGTCTGTTAGAGTTTGGGAGGCAGGGGGTAGAGTGAATGGTAGTCCCTTGTTTTGGTGGCAGGCCTCTGCCCACCAAAGGAACTGAAGGCATGGTATGATAGGAATCACTGCTTCTAGATCCTGAGAATGTTGACACCATAGACTTTTTAGATACCATTGTTTCCTCATATGCAGTCTTGCATATGGAATTAGTAGAATGCAGGAGGTCATGAACCCCAAGGCTTGCAGTATTTGCCTTGCAGATACAGCAGGGTTTTTGTGGCCATTAGTTTGAAATAATTTGTCAAATGAATTTGTTTCTCTGGTCTGAGGAAAGCCATCTGGGGAAGTTGTGTTCAAGCTTGCTCCCAGGAATATAATTTGTTGACAGGGTACCAGATGTGATTTATCTTCATTTATGGTGTACCTCAGACATGTTAGCACCTTTTGTACAAATGCCAGATGATTCCAAAGTATGTCCTGGCTTTCTGCCTGAATTAGATAATCGTCCAGGTATGGGTATATTTGAATATTTCTTTGCCTGCAAAATGGAATGACTGGAGCTAGGCACTTTGTGAATACCCTGGGGCACAGCAGATAAGCCAAAGGGCAGTGCAGAGAACTGATAATGCACGTAGCCTGCTTTGAAGCGTAGGTATCTTCTGCAAGATTCCCTGACTGGGATGTGCAGGTAGGCTTCCTTTAAATCCAGTGTTGCCAACCAGGCATCTTTGCCTAGCATAGGAAGCAACTGGTGAAGAGTTAGCATCTTGAATTTTGGAATCACCAAAAAGGTGAAGAGTTAGCAACTTGAATTTTGGAATCTCCAAAAAGGTGTTTAAGATAGAAAGCTCCAGGATAGGACACCATGAGTTGTCTTTTCTGGATACCAGGAAAAGTGTTGGGTACAAACCTTGTCCCTTTTCCTCTTCTGATACAGTTTGAATAGCCTTTATGCTCAAGAGAGAGAGAGTACTTGCTTTTGAGCCTCTGCCCACTGATTTGGGGGTAGATCTGGCCAACCGTTTGGAGTTGGTAACGTGTGGAAATGAAATCTGTATCCTTGGGAAACTATATTTAAAACCCATTTGTTCTGGGTAAGAGTTCCCAGTTTTTGGCCTGCAGAGCAATCTTTCCCCCTAAAGGAGTAGTCAGTTGAGAAGTGCTTCAGAGTTTTAAAATCAAGTTATTGAGACAGCTTTCCATAGGGGGAGTCTTACTACTCCCGGATTTGGAAATGGGAGCCCACCCACTGCTTAGTCCTGTGCGTACACCGGGACTGAAGCCTGGGTGTTCTGCTGGTTCTGGGTTTGGACTGAGAATTCCTGGAAGAGGCAGGAATGGACCAATTCTTAGAGGGCTAATGCCTACTAAATCTTGGAGGTTGTACTTGTAGGAAATCTAACATTTTGCATAGATTTAGCTTTTTCCTCCATCTTTTTAAGAACTTCTGCTTTGTTGCCAAACAGGCAGTCCTGATTTAAGGGAGCATCCAGCAATTTAGCTTTAACATGATCTGGCAAGGATTGCTCTTTAAGCAAAGCATGCCTTCTAAGCACAGACCCAGTGACAGCAGCCCTGCAAGATGCCTCTAGAGAATCAAAACCACATTGCAAAGTAAGTTTTCCAACCTGCTCAGCAGAATGCATTAAATCCTGTAAATCCTTATTTTCAGCACAGTCAGGAATCATCATTTTCTGTTTAAACAATCCAATAATATGCTGCTGATACTGTAACATATGAAACAGGCAGTTTAAGGCCCTAATGGCCAAGGTTGCAGAGGTGTATACCTTCTTACCTCATCTATATAGCGCCCTGGAGTCTATCAGAGGGGGTAGGATTTTTGGCAGTAGTGGCCTTAATGCCCTTGGGTCCCTGAGAAATGGTCTCAGGATCCGCAGTAGAATTTTTAAAAAGGAACTTGAGAGTCAGGAACCCCTATAATATCTATCAGGTTTTCTGGGAGCAGGAGGTAAAGAATCAGGGGCCAAGTTAAGAATCTGAAAAAGGCATCAACAATGTCTAGTACAGGAGGGATAGCTAAAGGCCTGTGTTGTGGGGCAGGAGTAAGAAATCCCTAAGCCTCTTTTTAGGATCAGAGTAATCCTGGCTTTCCCAGCTAAAATGCTCCCTAAAAAGTATGCAAGGTTTCACCAAAAGAGAAATCCTCTGGGGGGGGAAACAGAGGGAATAGAGTCCTCTGCATCAGAATCCTCATAGGTAGATAAGGGTAAATCTTGGTCAGAGGAAACAGAAATTTCAGAATCCTGGTCAGAAGTATCAAACAAATTCAGTCCTAGGCATCTTAGAGGGGGAAAGTTGGCTTCCCTTGATTAAAGTAATAAGGTCTTCAGCCATTCTTATCATTTGTATTTTAGGCATAGAGGCCTGACCATGCAGTTTGGACATTGGTTTTCTAGGCATGTTTCGAGTTTTAGGTCTTGAAGAAAAAGATGTCTGTTTAATATGCAAGTCAGTAGGCCTGAATACACCCTCAGAAGCCAGGGCCTGCACAGCGACTCTGGACCCATCCAAGGTAGAGACATCCGCAGGTGCCACAGCTGAAGCATCTTGCGGCACACCGGACTACGAATGGGTCTCAGTAGAGGCCTGCGAATCTGAAGTAATGGGTACCAGGGGCTGTGAAAGCACCTCACTGAGTACCGGCGAACTGGCGACTGACTTAGGAGAACCGTCGTCAGAAGCTTTGGACCTAGACGGCCTGTCTCTGTCAATCTTTGCGTTTTTTTATTGTGTCGGTAGTCGGATGGCTTACCGAAGACATATCTGGATAATTGAACCAAGTACCAAAATATTTAGAAGTGTAAATATACAGACGACGAATAGTTCATTGATTAAATAAGGCACAAAACCGACAGCAAGATGCATCGTGGTCAGGGCCTAGGCAAGAAATACAGTACGAAAATCTTTATGAGGTATTTGCTTTCCACAAGAAATACAATTATTGACTTTTACTTACATCGGTTTAGAGCAAGAAAAAGTTTCCTCCAATGGGGTACTTAGCTTTAGTTGAAGACTTGGGTTCTGAAACGCGAAAAATGAAAATTTCAGGAGTCTGCCGACCGGCACTTGCGAACTGCTTCTGCTTTGGGCACCGCATGGCAAGAAAGACTGATGTAATGGCGTCGGCTGCATGCTTTATACCCCTGACTACCTGACGTCATGGAAGATGAGACAGCAAACGACGCATGACCCAAGACTTTGATAATCAGGCCGACTGAGGGCTACTGCAAGCAGATAACCCAAATGTGATGACTGCAACAGTGAAACACTTGGAACATCTAAAAATCTTCAACAGTGAAACACTTGGAACATCTAAAAATCTTCCATTTGGACAAAGATATTAGTAGTGGGCTATCTGCAAAAGCCACAGCATGTCCCCAGAAAAAGTGACTAAAAGGCATCAAAATTCTATCGCTCACAATCTCAGTTGAACATTCAATAAATGAGGATTTATGAGAAACCCCTTTTGTGTGAGTAAGTGACGGACCCCTTTTCTTTTTTGAGTAAGTCCACCTTGTGAGGTAACATGTGGTGACTGCCTTTGGCTAGGTGCTGAAGGAACCAATGCTGTCTAGGCCAAAAGGGAGTCGCCAACAAGATTTTGGGGGAGTCATGTTTTATCTTGAGAAGGACCTTGGGTATGAGAGGGAGGGGAGGAAAGGTGGAGAGAAACATCCCCCTTAAGAGGGAATGTCCACCTTTCATGCCAGAGGACTTGGGACTCTGCTGCAAAACACAGGAAGCTGTCTATTCAGAAGGGAGGCACAGAGATAATCCAGAGGAGTACCCCACTAGTGGATGTCCAGAAACACATCACTGTGAAGCATCCACTTGTGAGTCTGTGTTATGGACCTGCTCAGAATCTGCCACAGTGTTCTGTTCAGAAGGAATATAAAAAACCTGAAGAGTTACCTGATACTGGACAGCCAGATCCTCAACTTGAAAAGCTAGTTTGCACAAAAGTTGAGACTATATTGTTTGTTGATGTACCACACCACTGTGGTGTGGCTTGTAATGATTTTGAGAGGCCCTGGAATGAACAGAGTATGGAAGGCCTGAAAAACAAGGAGAGCTCTCATGTCCTTTATGTTGATATGCTCCGCCTTCTGATGAATGGACCAACGGCCTTGAACCTCTTGAAGACTGAAAAAAGCCCCCACCCCATGCCTGAGGCATCCAAATGTTCCTGAGAGTGGACTGGGGGCTGAATAGCAAACCCTTGGTTGAGAAACTGCTGATGATTCCAAAACTGAAGCTCTAGTTTAAGCCACGGGAAAGGAAGAACTAGAAGTCTAAAGGATGAAAATGTTGAAGCCAAACTGACTTTAGGATTCACTATAGCTTTCTAATATGGAGCCTGGCCAGAGGAAGCATAGACATGGTAGAAGCCATGTAACCCAGAACCCTTATAAACTCCGTGGCCGTAACCAAGACCTGAGGAAGAAGGGACTGAAAAAAAGGCAATGAGTCAGAACCTTGAGTGGAGGCAGGGAAGCCAGCATAGGAATAGTAAGAACCTACACAGAGGAAAAACAATCCTGAGGAGGAGTCAGGAAGGATTTCTGGAAATTTACTGTAAACCCTAGGCTTTGCAAGAGGAAAACAGCATAGCAGAGGTTCTGAAGCAGGGTCTCTGTAGAGGAAGCCAAATAAGAAGTTAAGCCAGCTAATATTTGTAGCCCCCTCACCCTGCAAAAGGCAATCACAGGAGTGAGGCATTTGGTGAAGACCTTTGGGGCAGCAGAGAGGCCAAAAGGCAAAGCAGAAGTCTAAAAATGTGAGGAAGAAACAGATGCAAAAATTTTCTGAAACAGACAAATAGGGATGTGAAGATAAGAAACACTGAGATCCAAAGATACTAGGAAAGCCTTAGGCAGAAGAGGAGGAAACACTGCCTGAACAGCATTTGAAAGGCAGTAACCTTCAGAAAGGAATTTAGTGGGTGGGGGGGACAAGATGGCAAGCTAGGAGCACTAAAAAAATTAAGCTCAGTCTCCAGTTTTTCTGACAGGAAAAATCAGTTTTAAAACTAAAAACTAAAGTGTTCTTGATATAGTAAGTACACCAAGATCAAAATTAAGCAGAAAAAATAAGTTCCTGGGATTTTCTTAATTTTTTTCTTGCCAGTTCTTCACTTAAATCCAGTCCTGAATCATTCGAAAAACCTCTATGCATAAAAATGGAATAAAGGAACTACAAACACTTATTGCAAGTACTAATGATCAAAATTGACAAGCTGGAAGTTAAAATGGACAATAAAAACAAAATAATAAAAAAACAGAACTGTTGAATGAAATGATTAAAAAGCATTCAGATCAGATCACACCAATAGAAGAATCAGTAAATGATCTAGATGCAAGGACAGAAAATTGAAAAAAAAATTTAATTTCTCCTGAAACAAAACAACTTTATTAGAAAGAGTGGAAGATTTAAGCAGGTCAGGAAGAAATATGAGTATATGGAGTGCCAGAAAAAGAAAGTACCAATGTGTTACAGTTTCTGAACACTTTGTTCCCAAAGACTTTAAACCTGTCTGAGGGTCTCTCCTTTGAGATCTATGTGCTCCCTCTATTCCAAACATCACTACAACTAAAAACACTTCTTCACCAAGCTCTAGAACAATGAAGTTTCTTTCCACTCAGGACAAGGACTTGGTGCTTAGAACAGCATGGTCAAATACTCCAATAAAAAGAAATGGAAAAAGTATTAGATCTGATAATGATTATACAGCAACAGTAGTCCTGAAGAGAAAATAATGCATTCTTCTGCTTAAAAATCTTAAAAAAATGGCAAAGCACAAATTTTGTTTCCAGTAAGAATAAAACATCTTCCTGATGGACAGTAAACATTCACATGAAGATTTTGACTTTGTACAGAAAAATAAACTTCTGGATAAACTTGAAGAAATGGACTGGTCTTTGACTAGCTCAAAAAGAAATGCACTTGAAAATGGATGGACAACTACAGAGAAAAAGAACAGTTTAAGGAAAATAGTTGTTACTTTGTATGTCTTGTTATACTTTTAAATCCTTGTTTCAACAACCTCTAAGAAGTTCTCCAGTATCAAGATAATGCATTTTTGTTTAAATATGTCAACAATTTAAAAATACTTAACTACTAAAATACAGAATAGAATTTTGATAACTAGGTGCAAGATACAGAGCAATACACCAATAAATAGGTAGGCTGTGGTATTGTGACAGCACTATTTCCTTTTGGTGCTGTATATGGACACAATCTGTTGGGAGTGCAGATGCTTTGGAGTGTGGGACATCATGTGGTGATCTGATTTGGAATAAAATGTGGTGGTGTGCATAACTTCATTTGCGTTTGCCCCTTGATACTTTCATTTGCTTGATTTTACTTGATCCCTTCTTTTATAAAGATTATTGGCAGTCACTATTTAAAAAAAGTGTTAACATATATTTGTTTTGATTATTAATATGGTCTTAAGTGGCTATATCTGGGTATGTTAAAATAGTCAATATTCAATAGGTCTCATCAGAATTGCATCAAGCTTTTTTTTTTCTGTGCACCACTCACTGGAGTGGTCGCAGGCTTTTTTCAGTTAAAAACAATCTTACTTTCCTGCTCGAATTTTTGCAAACCAGCTGTTTTCTTGCCTTTAATGGAATTGAGGGATTCAGAAAGCAAAATAGAAGACAAGCTGACATTGCCATCACATTACAGGATCCAGAAATCTGTTTTGACCTTTTACCTTACAGGAAATACATTTTGGAACACAGGCATGGAGAAACAAAGAAAAAAAGGGGAAAAACACAGGAAATGAAGCTTTCTAGCAAGTTTAAACGTAGTTACTTTATTTCCATTTTAATACTAGAATTCAATGTTTTAAATAATAAAGTAAATCAGTGAATGGAATTTTTATTTAAAAGATGCAGAGGACAGCCCAGAACAAATGAATGAATACATAAGCTTTTAAATG